>NC_054701.1:87009280-87209280 GCF_016097555.1 Gigantopelta aegis
AGGCTGCTTGTGCTCCCTTGCACATGCCAGCGCTAGCGACCTCTTCTCTCCCCCCCCCCCCCAAAAACTAACTCTCGCCCGCTACCGACCCTGGTCAGGCTGCTTGTGCTCCCTTGCACATGCCAGCGCTAGCGACCTCTTTTCTCCCCCCCCCCTCCAAAAAAAAAATATATATAACTCTCGCCCACTACCGACCTTTGTCAGGCTGCTTGTGCTCCCTTGCACATGCCAGCGCTAGCGACCTCTTTCTACCCCCCCCCCCCCCAAAAAAAAAAACTAACTCTCGCCCGCTATCGACCCTGGTCAGGCTGCTTGTGCTCCTTTGCACATGCCAGCGCTAGCGACCTCTTCTCCCCCCCCCCCCCCCCCCCCCCCCCCCCCCCCCCCGAAAAAAAAAAAAAAACTCTCGCGCGCTACCGACCCTTGTCGGACTGCTTGGGCTCCCTTGCACATGCCAGCGCTAGCGACCTCTTCTTTCTCCCCCCCCCCCCCCAAAAAAAAAACTAACTCTCGCCCGCTACCGACCCTTGTCGGACTGCTTGGGCTCCCTTGCACATGCCAGCGCTAGCGACCTCTTCTCCCCCCCCCCCCCCCCCCCGAACCTTTTCCTGTCCTGGACAGAGGAGCCGGTGAAAGTCGACACCTGCGCCCATGACAGGCGTGTGTTGCAACAGCTTGTCCTGACCTGACTTGACCTAAACGCATTATGTGTGATGCCTTTTTTTTAATATTGGAAATCAGCGTGTGAAAAAAAAAAAAAAAAGATTAACGTAACGGGAGTCGGGGTGGTTCAAACAAACAAAAAACAAACAAAAAACGAGCACACACACCAAATAAGTAGGCCCTGATTGTTCTTGTTTTCTTCACTAACCTCCCTGTTAATTCTTTCAGGGTAGGTACTGGCCTAACAATAACTAGCAGACAGGAATTTTAACCTAATTGTTATTTCTGTATATTAGTTTAAAATTATTTTGTATGAAAAACGTATTATATACTGAACATCAAAACACACACGCACGCACACACGCACGCACGCACACGTACACAAAAATAAAAAAACAAATTTAGGAAGGAATTAACACATATTCATAGTATTGAAAATTACAGGCTGATATACCGTTTACCACTTCACAGATCTGAGCGTTTGTAATCCTATTCTAATTAAAAACAAATGATAACTCTGATTTGTATTTCTTCGACTTTTAAGAGCCAAATTCTACTACACGTCAAGATACACGGTCTGTAAACTTAAACATAGGTACTCTGATCAAAACAATATAACATATTCAGGATTTAAACACCAAAATACTTTAAATTAAAAAAGGAGATATTTTCAGTTGTATTTTGTTTTAATTTGACTTGTGTACTTTAGCCATTTAACTTTCAAGCATGCAATTCTGGACAAACACCTCAGTTATCTGGGCTGTCTGTCTAGATCTGATATTAATCATTATTGTTAGTGGTGACAAAAAGAAAAGTCAGCGATTTAAATATTTTTTGTCGGAGTCGGTACGGTAGCTTTAAAACCAATGGGTTAATCCCTTAATCATCCAATTCCTTTATTCATTTCATATCCAATTAAGGTTCAAGCACGCTGTCCTGGGCACACATCTCAGCTATCTGGGCTGTCTGTCCAGGACAGTGGGTTGGTTGTTAATGGTTAGTGGTTGGTGAGAGAGAAGAGGGTGTAGTGGCCTTACACCTTCCCATTGAGTCGTTAAAACTCGCTCTAAGAGGGAGCCGGTACCGGGTTGTGAACCCAGTACCTACCAGCCTTATGTCCGATGGTTTAACCACGACACCACCGATTCTGATTAATTACTTTTAAATATAGGAGCGATATTCCAAACCCCGTGACCTCGAACACTGAAGTACTGTTCGATTAATTACCTTTAAATATAGGAGCGATCGTCCAAACCCCGAGACCTCCAACACTGAAGTACTGTTCGATTAATTACCTTTAAATGTAGGAGCGATCTTCCAAACCCCGAGACATCCAACACTGAAGTACTGTTCGATTAATTACCTTTAAATATAGGAGCGATCTTCCAAACCCCGAGACCTCCAACACTGAAGTACTGTTCGATTAATTACCTTTAAATATAGGAGCGATCTTCCAAACCCCGAGACCTCCAACACTGAAGTACTGTCCAAGGGCCAGTTCCATGAAGTACATGGGGACCCCTGCGACGGCGGCGGTCAGGAAGAACGGGATGAGGAAGGCACCTAAATTGTGTAAAGAAGAAGGCAATGAGAAAAGCACCTGAACAATACATTGAAATTTGTATAACTAAGACCATTAAGATCAATATTGAAAAACATATATACATATTATACTGGTTTTATATAACAATATCCACCATGTCAATGATGTGTTAGTTGGTCAGTACTTTATTTATAAAATAAAATAATACGGGTTTGGTTGTTTGGGATTTTAGTTCATCATAGGAGCAATCAGACCTCGAGAGAGTGGGAGAGAGATATAGAGAGACAAAGAAGAAAGACAGACAGCGTGAATGAGAGGGATAAAGAGACAGGTATACATACACAGAGAGAGAGAGAGAGAGAGAGAGAGAGAGAGAGAGAGAGAGAGAGAGAGAGAGAGAGAGAGAGAGGGAGCAGATACATACAAATACAGAGAGATAAAGATACAGAGACGGGGGAGAAATAGAGACAGACAGACAGAGGGAGAGAGAGAGAGGGGGGGGGGGAGGAGGGAGAGAGGGAGAGAGAGAGTGGGGACGAAACTCATCTGGAGACGCACGTCCCATGTACACGCGCACACGCGCACGCGCACGCACACGCACACATAGACACACACACACACACACACACACACACGATTGCGGCACTGATTATTATATACGTTAGTAAAAGTGTTCTTATTGCAGTCTGAGATACTTGAAGTAGACTGTTATTGTGAGATTCAGTACTATCATCACTTTTAACATCTTGGCTTGTCACAATTATAACGTTAAACTGCTAATATCCGCTCGTAGTTTTAACTGATGTCGTGAGATGTGGTTAAACAAACATTTATCCTCCCCACACAGGCAGTCACTGCACCCAGGACTGTGTGTCTTTCTTTAATTACAAATGTACGGTCATCAAAATAAATATCACTTTAAACGCAGGCGCGAATCAGGAGAGTGGGGAGGTCTACGCACCCCCCCCCCCCCCCAAACACACACACATTCGAATTTCGAAGTGCTTTTACAATCCTTTTATTTGATGAAAGAAGATAAAGAATTTATTTCCTTATAGTGGGGTAGATGTAATATCTTGGTAGGTTGGTTATTTCTGTGAAAACTGTCAATAATATATTATATCCAACGGCGTAGCCAGCATGAGGCAGACGATGCGCTTGCCTCGTCTGGAATTTCCCCAGATTTATTTTATTTTTCCCATGACACTGATATTTATTTTACAGATCTGTGTTTTCCTCGGCGTTTTTTCCTGTCTGGCTACGCCCCAGATATCTGTATTTTAATGTACTTTTGAATACTATAACTGTTCTTGCTTAAAGCTTCATTCCCTCTCTGAAAAATATCCTGTATCCTCCCATGAGACGAATTACTACATTATTATGGATAATTTCTTTAAAAGTTTGATTGATTTATTGATGTATTTTAAAACAAAAAGAAGTATAGGCTTCGGAAGATGACAGCAACTGGGACGGGGGGGGGGGGGGGGGGGGGCTATATTTTAATTTGATATTCAACAGGGAGGGAAGTTGATTTATTGATGTATTTAAAAACAAAAAGAAGTATAGGCTTCGGAAGATGACAGCAACTTGGGGAGGGGGGGGGTGGTATATTTTAATTTGATATTCAACGGGGAGGGAAGTTGATTTATTGATGTATTTAAAAACAAAAAGAAGTATAGGCTTCGGAAGATGACAGCAACTGGGAGGGGGGCGGGGTTTATTTTAATTTGATATTCAACGGGGAGGGAAGTATTCTCTTCAGACTTGGATTCCGACGACTACCAAAAGGATGGTTTACAAGTTGGTTTGTCCCTTTTGTCTAGCTGGAGAAGACCCTATATTACTGTAGGCCCTAGATAGAATGTCCCTTTTGTCTAGCTGGAGAAGACCCTATATTACTGTAGGCCCTAGATAGAATGTCCCTTTTGTCTAGCTGGAGAAGACCCTATATTACTGTAGGCCCTAGCCCTTTTGTCTAGCTGGAGAAGACCCTATATTACTGTAGGCCCTAGATAGAATGTCCCTTTTACTGTAGTCCCTAGCTGGAGAAGAATATTACTGTAGGCCCTATATAGAATGTCCCTTTTGTCTAGCTGGAGAAGACCCTATATTACTGTAGGCCCTAGATAGAATGTCCCTTTTGTCTAGCTGGAGAAGACCCTATATTACTGTAGGCCCTAGATAGAATGTCCCTTTTGTCTAGCTGGAGAAGACCCTATATTACTGTAGGCCCTAGAATGTCCCTTTTGTCTAGCTGGAGAAGACCCTATATTACTGTAGGCCCTAGATAGAATGTCCCTTTTGTCTATGGATATACTGTAGGCCCTAGATAGAATGTCCCTTTTGTCTAGCTGGAGAAGACCCTATATTACTGTAGGCCCTAGATAGAATGTCCCTTTTGTCTAGCTGGAGAAGACCCTATATTACTGTAGGCCCTATATAGAATGTCCCTTTTGTCTAGCTGGAGAAGATATTACCCTATATTACTGTATATTACTGGCCCTAGATAGAATGTCCCTTTTGTCTAGCTGGAGAAGACCCTATATTACTGTAGGCCTATATAGAATGTCCCTTTTGTCTAGCTGGAGAAGACCCTATATTACTGTAGGCCCTAGATAGAATGTCCCTTTTGTCTAGCTGGAGAAGACCCTATATTACTGTAGGCCCTAGATAGAATGTCCCTTTTGTCTAGCTGGAGAAGACCCTATATTACTGTAGGCCCTAGATAGAATGTCCCTTTTGTCTAGCTGGAGAAGACCCTATATTACTGTAGGCCCTAGATAGAATGTCCCTTTTGTCTAGCTGGAGAAGACCTGTATATTACTGTAGGCCCTAGATAGAATGTCCCTTTTGTCTAGCTGGAGAAGACCCTATATTACTGTAGGCCTTAGATAGAATGTCCCTTTTGTCTAGCTGGAGAAGACCCTATATTACTGTAGGCCCTAGATAGAATGTCCCTTTTGTCTAGCTGGAGAAGACCCTATATTACTGTAGGCCCTAGATAGAATGTCCCTTTTGTCTAGCTGGAGAAGACCCTATATTACTGTAGGCCCTAGATAGAATGTCCCTTTTGTCTAGCTTTTGGAGAAGACCCTATATTACTGTAGGCCCTAGATAGAATGTCCCTTTTGTCTAGCTGGAGAAGACCCTATATTACTGTAGGCCCTAGATAGAATGTCCCTTTTGTCTAGCTGGAGAAGACCCTATATTACTGTAGGCCCTAGATAGAATGTCCCTTTTGTCTAGCTGGAGAAGACCCTATATTACTGTAGGCCCTAGATAGAATGTCCCTTTTGTCTAGCTGGAGAAGACCCTATATTACTGTAGGCCCTAGATAGAATGTCCCTTTTGTCTAGCTGGAGAAGACCCTATATTACTGTAGGCCCTAGGCCCAGATAGAATGTCCCTTTTGTCTAGCTGGAGAAGACCCTATATTACTGTAGGCCCTAGATAGAATGTCCCTTTTGTCTAGCTGGAGAAGACCCTATATTACTGTAGGCCCTAGATAGAATGTCCCTTTTGTCTAGCTGGAGAAGACCCTATATTACTGTAGGCCCTAGATAGAATGTCCCTTTTGTCTAGCTGGAGAAGACCGTATATTACTGTAGGCCCTAGATAGAATGTCCCTTTTGTCTAGCTGGAGAAGACCCTATATTACTGTAGGCCCTAGATAGAATGTCCCTTTTGTCTAGCTGGAGAAGACCGTATATTACTGTAGGCCCTAGATAGAATGTCCCTTTTGTCTAGCTGGAGAAGACCCTATATTACTGTAGGCCCTAGATAGAATGTCCCTTTTGTCTAGCTGGAGAAGACCCTATATTACTGTAGGCCTTAGATAGAATGTCCCTTTTGTCTAGCTGGAGAAGACCCTATATTACTGTAGGCCCTAGATAGAATGTCCCTTTTGTCTAGCTGGAGAAGACCCTATATTACTGTAGGCCCTAGATAGAATGTCCCTTTTGTCTAGCTGGAGAAGACCCTATATTACTGTAGGCCCTAGATAGAATGTCCCTTTTGTCTAGCTGGAGAAGACCCTATATTACTGTAGGCCCTAGATAGAATGTCCCTTTTGTCTAGCTGGAGAAGACCCTATATTACTGTAGGCCCTAGATAGAATGTCCCTTTTGTCTAGCTGGAGAAGACCCTATATTACTGTAGGCCCTAGATAGAATGTCCCTTTTGTCTAGCTGGAGAAGACCCTATATTACTGTAGGCCCTAGATAGAATGTCCCTTTTGTCTAGCTGGAGAAGACCCTATATTACTGTAGGCCCTAGATAGAATGTCTCTTTTGTCCAGCTGGAGAAGACCCTATATTAATGTAGGCCTTATATAGAATGTCCCTTTTGTCCAGCTGGAGAAGACCCTATATTACTGTAGGCCCTAGATAGAATGTCCCTTTTGTCCAGCTGGAGAAGACCCTATATTACTGTAGGCCCTAGATAGAATGTCCCTTTTGTCTAGCTGGAGAAGACCCTATATTACTGTAGGCCCTAGATAGAATGTCCCTTTTGTCTAGCTGGAGAAGACCGTATATTACTGTAGGCCCTATATAGAATGTCCCTTTTGTCTAGCTGGAGAAGACCCTATATTACTGTAGGCCCTATATAGAATATCCCTTTTGTCTAGCTGGAGAAGACCGTATATTACTGTAGGCCCTAGACAGAATGTCCCTTTTGTCTAGCTGGAGAAGCCCTATATTACTGTAGGCCTTATATAGAATGTCCCTTTTGTCTAGCTGGAGAAGACCCTATATTACTGTAGGCCCTAGATAGAATGTCCCTTTTGTCTAGCTGGAGAAGCCCTATATTACTGTAGGCCTTATATAGAATGTCCCTTTTGTCTAGTTGGAGAAGACCCTATATTACTGTAGGCCCTAGATAGAATGTCCCTTTTGTCTAGCTGTAGAAGACCCTATAGTACTGTAGGCCCTAGATAGAATGTCCCTTTTGTCTAGCTGGAGAAGACCCTATATTACTGTAGGCCCTAGATAGAATGTCCCTTTTGTCTAGCTGGAGAAGACCCTATATTACTGTAGGCCCTAGATAGAATGTCCCTTTTGTCTAGCTGCAGAAGACCCTATATTACTGTAGGCCCTATATAGAATGTCCCTTTTGTCTAGCTGGAGAAGACCGTATATTACTGTAGGCCCTGGATAGAATGTCCCTTTTGTCTAGCTGGAGAAGCCCTATATTACTGTAGGCCTTATATAGAATGTCCCTTTTGTCTAGCTGGAGAAGACCCTATATTACTGTAGGCCCTAGATAGAATGTCCCTTTTGTCTAGCTGGAGAAGCCCTATATTACTGTAGGCCTTATATAGAATGTCCCTTTTGTCTAGCTGGAGAAGCCCTATATTACTGTAGGCCTTGTATAGAATGTCCCTTTTGTCTAGCTGGAGAAGACCCTATATTACTGTAGGCCCTAGATAGAATGTCCCTTTTGTCTAGCTGGAGAAGCCCTATATTACTGTAGGCCCTAGATAGAATGTCCCTTTTGTCTAGCTGGAGAAGACCCTATATTACTGTAGGCCCTAGATAGAATGTCCCTTTTGTCTAGAATGTCTCTTTTGTCTAGCTGGAGAAGACCCTATATTACTGTAAGCCCTAGATAGAATGTCTCTTTTGTCCAGCTGGAGAAGACCCTATATTACTGTAGGCCCTAGATAGAATGTCCCTTTTGTCCAGCTGGAGAAGACCCTATATTACTGTAGGCCCTAGATAGAATGTCCCTTTTGTCCAGCTGGAGAAGACCGTATATTACTGTAGGCCCTATATAGAATGTCCCTTTTGTCCAGCTGCAGAAGACCGTATATTACTGTAGGCCCTAGATAGAATGTCCCTTTTGTCTAGCTGCAGAAGACCGTATATTACTGTAGGCCCTATATAGAATTTCCCTTTTGTCTAGCTGGAGAAGACCGTATATTACTGTAGGCCCTAGATAGAATGTCCCTTTTGTCTAGCTGGAGAAGACCGTATATTACTGTAGGCCCTAGATAGAATGTCCCTTTTGTCTAGCTGGAGAAGCCCTATATTACTGTAGGCCTTAGATAGAATGTCCCTTTTGTCTAGTTGGAGAAGACCCTTTTGTCTAGTTGGAGAAGACCCTATATTACTGTAGGCCCTAGATAGAATGTCCCTTTTGTCTAGCTGGAGAAGACCCTATATTACTGTAGGCCTTATATAGAATGTCCCTTTTGTCTAGCTGGAGAAGACCCTATATTACTGTAGGCCCTAGATAGAATGTCCCTTTTGTCTAGCTGGAGAAGACCCTATATTACTGTAGGCCCTAGATAGAATGTCCCTTTTGTCTAGCTGGAGAAGCCCTATATTACTGTAGGCCCTAGATAGAATGTCCCTTTTGTCTAGCTGGAGAAGCCCTATATTACTGTAGGCCTTATATAGAATGTCCCTTTTGTCTAGCTGGAGAAGACCCTATATTACTGTAGGCCCTAGATAGAATGTCCCTTTTGTCTAGCTGGAGAAGACCCTATATTACTGTAGGCCCTAGATAGAATGTCTCTTTTGTCTAGCTGGAGAAGACCCTATATTACTGTAGGCCCTAGATAGAATGTCTCTTTTGTCTAGCTGGAGAAGACCCTATATTACTGTAGGCCATAGATAGAATGTCCCTTTTGTCTAGCTGGAGAAGACCCTATATTACTGTAGACCCTAGATAGAATGTCCCTTTTGTCTAGCTGGAGAAGACCCTATATTACTGTAGACCCTAGATAGAATGTC
This sequence comes from Gigantopelta aegis, assembly GCF_016097555.1. NCBI lineage: Eukaryota > Metazoa > Mollusca > Gastropoda > Neomphalida > Peltospiridae > Gigantopelta > Gigantopelta aegis. The sequence goes on from NC_054701.1 coordinate 87,018,224, forward strand.
TCTTTTGTCTAGCTGGAGAAGACCCTATATTACTGTAGGCCATAGATAGAATGTCCCTTTTGTCTAGCTGAAGAAGACCCTATATTACTGTAGGTCCTAGATAGAATGTCCCTTTTGTCTAGCTGGAGAAAACCCTATTTGCTGTAGGCTGTATATAAAAAGTTTGTTTTGTTTAACGACACCAGTAGAGCACATTGATTTATTAACCATGGGCTATTGGATGTCAAACATATAGTCATTTTTGCCAGTCATAGAGAGGAAACCCGCTATATTTTTCAATTAGTAGCAAGGTATCTTGTATATGCACCATTCCACAGACAGGATAGCACATGCCACGGCCTTTGATGTACCAGTCGTGGTGCACTGGCTGGAACGAATAACTTGTTTTCGGAAATTTCTGCTTTGATTGATTTACAAGCCGTAAATAATCATTACTAAATCGTTACTAACAAGAGAACGGTTAGCCGAACCGCTTAAGAACCTTTCTAAAGCTTTAACTGTTTGTCAAAGGTTTTACACTGTGGACTATGACTTTTCTTCCGAGTTTTAGTGGCGGTCGAAAACAAATCAATAAGCTACACAATGTATATGGTGTTGGCATTTCGATACACAACATTCAGCATTACGCTGTTTTTTATTTTGCTTTGGGATTATTTGTTGGGCTTTTTTGGGGGGAGGGGGGTTGGGGGTTGGGTTTTTTAAAATTATTATTTTATATAAATAGGCTCTTGAGGAATCCCCAAATGGATTTGATTAGCCAATCAACTTTCGCGTTAGATGCAGAGTGAATTAGAAAGTATAAAATACACTTAATAATTAAACCTACAATAAAGTTTGTTTGTTTTTGAGGAAAGATAATATGCTAGTTTTTGTTTTCGAACAACTAATATACACTATTGCTGTAGTGTTCTGCGAAATGGCAGTCCTCCTATAGGCGAAACACCTGACAGCGATTACTGGGACCAGTCACGACCTTTTCGAACCTTTCTTTAGAGATATGTGTTTGTGCGTGTTAGTTGTGTCGCCACTTAGAATTACAATTCATGTACTCTAATACAGGAAATACTGAAAACGTATGGACTTTTAGACCAAAATGATGGCTGATGCTATTCCATATTTTGAAATTGTTCATACTTTTTTTATCTCTTTGGTGTAACTCTTGATAATTTTTTTGTTCATCGTTTTAGATGAAGTGACAGTACTCATAACTGGTGCCACCGGTGAGGCACGATAGGGCCAGGTTTAACGAACACCTGGTATCATTCGTGAGTGCATGTCATCACAGCTGTATTTATTCCAATGACCTCTGGCGGTGCTAGTTTTCATTTAGTAAACTAGTCTGGGAGTGGCAGTCCTCTTTTTGGTGGTGCAAGGATGAAATCTCCAGTAAAGGATTTCTTAGGGATGCCCTCATATAGACGAGGCACTGGATTCGTGGTGTAAACCACTATTTTGTAAAATACCCATTCGACTCTGCATGGTGCAGAGATACGGCCCTGACCATGTATTACGGTGTTGTCGTTCAGATTTATGAAACATAATTTGTGTCTTACTAGCGTGTAACTATATATTTTTAATATGATTAAACACCCACTTAAAAAAAACAGGCTTAGTAAATACCACTCTTAATATTTAATGAATTAATCAAAACTACTTCATGGAATAATACTAATTTGCATAAGAGTCAGACGAGTCCGATGTATTTCCCACTTACTACAACCAATCAGAAAGTCGATTATTGGTAACCTTCAGACAAGACAAGACATTTATACACACAATACATATTCACTTTAAACTGGTAGATTTCTCTTTAGAAACAAGGCTATTACTTTAATACACTTCATATATATTTTGATTCGAAATCAATCAAGTAATTTTTTCTCTTGAAGGATTTACCATGGAATATTCTGATATAAAATATTTCCTGCTTAAACTATAATACAGACATACATTTAATTCATCTTCAACTTGATTGAGATTACACTTTGTACAGATAGTATCATTTATTTCTATTACTGTATTATATCTGCTTTTCAGAACTCTTAATTCATATGACAAACACCTAAATTTAGAAACAATTCTTAAGAGATCTTTATATTGTGACAAATATACTATATATTTTTCTGTTTCTAAAATATATTTATAAGAAGAATATGTCTGTAAAAAAAATGAGAAGTATTAATTTTATCATTGAAAATTAATGTCTTTACATCTCTGTATAAAGCTTTACTTGACTAATATGATATATATTATTATTATGACGTACGATTATTTTAATGTCTCAAACATAGAAATAATTAAAGAAAGAAAGAAAAACAATAAAAAGGAATGACAGAAGAAAATAATGTTTGTTTAATGACGCCACTAGAGCACATTTTAAATTTGATGATGTTTAATATTGCAGAGTTTGTTTTGTTTAATGACACCACTAGAGCACACTGATTTTTTAATCATCGGCTATTGGATGCCAAGCATTTGGTAATTTTGACATATAGTCTTAGATAGGGAACCTGTTACATTTTCCCATTAGTAGCAAGGGATCTTGTATATGCACCGTCTCACAGACAGGATAGCACATACCACAGCCTTTGATATACTATTGGCGAGAGAGAGAGAGATACAGAGAGAAAGACACACGGGCGGACGGATAGATGGACAGACAGACAGACAGACAGACAGAGGGGAGGTAGAGAGAGAGTGTGGTTGGGGTCGTTGTCTCCATTCATGTTACGCCTATGGAAAAGCACTTTCCTTTGAAGTACACGTCGTGGGGCACTGGTTTGGACGGATAGAAAACCCCAGTCTATAGATCGATCGATCCAACGACTAAGCATAGAACACAGAACGCCCAACCTCAGTAGGTATGCAAAAAATAGAACAATACATTAATAATTTTAAGTTTCGTAAAGTAGGAGAACATTCTCGGAAAATTAACTACAACAAAAGCCTTTTCACGATGAAATCTTGAAACTCTCGAAGACGTATGGCTGTGATTGAAATTTCGATTTTTAAAAAAACTTCTCTGCGATGGTGATGGATCTGGGTTTTCACAACTAGCTGTGCGACACTGCCCTGACAGAGACGAAGCACACTGATGTAGTTAATCGTCCATATTCTAGCTACCCATAAATAGGCCAGACCTCTCTCCAAATTAGTTCATCTCGCAAAGTAGCTATTTAAAATGACCTTATATTTTTCCGCTACATTTTTCTAGTAACAATGAGCGTGGTTGACACAGATTCATCAATCAGTTAATGTTACAATTTGTTTCTTGTTTTTTAAATAACAATTTTGTTTAGTGGTTAATTTACATTCCCACTATCCTGTGACTGGTAAAGTTATCTATTTGATAAATATTTATACCAATATCAACATGATGGACAGGAGATATGACGCAAATCAGAAAACATGCCCAGGATGAACGTGCCTGAACCTTTAATGAGTATGGGCACGGTATGTTAAAGGAATGCTTAAGCAAGGCTTTTCGACTGGTATGCATATTCAACGATATATAATGCACATTATTGCTTAATATCAACATGTATATTATTATATTTAATTAATAAAACGGTTAAATGTGACGGCTATTAGATATAACGGCGCAGCCATTTTGTTGCCCCTGCGCGTGCTGTAACCTCACCGTGGTGCAGGGGTGTAACATTCTCTTTGAGAATGGCCAATACAGCACAAATTGAAATTTTGAGTAAAAGTCAGTATCTATCTGTGATATTTGTATTTTTGTACAGTTCTTTACTCTGTTTTTATTTAAAACTTCAATTTTTATATTAATGTTGATCATCACCTTATTTGTTTGACACCCAATAGCCGATGTATTTTTCGTGCTGGGGTGTCGTTAAACATCCATTCATTCATTCATTCATTCCATTTTGTTGCATTCCAGTGAATACGCCCTCTGGCGAGCTGGTGGTTACGTAATACTTAACGCGTAATGTCAGGAATGAGTCTTAGAACTAGAGAAACAAAATGTACCTGTTTTTTGCGGGATAATAAAATAGTCATGCATTGCAATGTTCTGTAATAATATAAACCCGAGTAATCCAGCAATAGGTATATATTATTTTTCAATACAAAATAAAACACCATTGTCAAAGTGTCTACACAAGTCGGAAATAATTATACCATGTTCTGTCCATGCATTAACCTACGTACTGAAATTATACACGGAGTGTTTTCTTAGTTAATTGCTCTGTGCTGTTACTTGCCTCTACCTGTGATTCCTGATTGGCAGGTGTGTCTTTGATTGGTAACCATACAAGCCAATTAATTGACGCTGTCTAGACACAAAAATACATAACGGTATTGTGCAATATTTCCTGTCGCCCCTAAAATGGTAATGGAAATGGTTTATTACTGTAAATAGTTCAGTAAATCTATTAATTAAGTAGACTTTCCCATCTAAAACCACAGAACTGACCAATTACGTAGTCCCAAAGAAAAGAAAATTATCACTTAGGTATCGTGGGTTGTTGTTTTTGCTCCAACGTAGCATACCAATAGGCCTAATAGTGTACATTTTTCCTTTGGATTATTTAACAGAGAAAAATACTATAACCCCATTTCGTTCCGTTAATGCAACTTGAAATACATTTAGTTAAATAGTTTATTATATTATCACGTCATTTATGTTGTTTTACAGGTCAGGTTGATCAAAGAGAAGCGCCTTGTCAAAAATTACTGCTTTTGTTTACTCTGTGCATACAGGAGTTGGTCAGGAGCTGACGTCACTTCGCCTCAAGCTAGCTGTACCGGACGCCTCGAAAACAAAAGAAAATGGCTGCCCCCAGTTAGCAGGAATAATCACGTTTTTTTATTAAAACTAAAATTACGCGTTTTTCATTTGTTAAAGTGTCAGTATGTGTTGGTGGTCCAGGTATGCATCTTTCCAACACAAAAGGCCCATGTTTTAGTTTACTCTCCTTTTAAGTTTTTCTTAATTCTTTCCATCCAACATGATGTTAATAGTACATATCACTTACCATACAGCAATTGTATGACTGTGATTTGTATTGCAACCATCCTGTAGTGGCTATTATAAATACTAATGGAATGAAGGTGTCATTTATTCCTTTTAATTTTATTTTCATGGTTATATCCAGTTAGCACGCTTTCATGGGTTAGTAGGTAAGTGGTTAGTGAGAGAGAAGTGGGGGTGGTGGCCTTACACTTAAAACGATTAAAACTCGTTCTGGGTTGGAGACGATAGTTGGATGGGAACCCAGTACCTACCAGCTTTTAGTTCGATGGCTTAACTACTGCACCACCGATACTGAAAACAATAAATGTTGTACTTCTTATCGAAACTCATAGCATTTTAGAATATTTATTTATGTCTATTAAATTCTTGGTTTTCTTATTTGCAGAAACTCATGACAGGGTCTTGATCAAGGGCGGGCCCAGGGAATATGCTTAGATTACCAAGAGAAAATGGCACATGGATGAACTCCATGAAAAGGACACTTCATTTTTTTTTTTTAAAGCAATAAACAAATTATTTTTAAAAGGGACATTTTAAGTTATTGTTGATGTTTGGCGCGAGTCAGAATTTTTACTATACTAAATTTTTCATAAGTACTTTTTAGAAATGCATTCTACTGAATTTTCAGACTGTTTTATAATTCAGAAAACTTCGACTGATTAGGAACAAAAACCTTTACTCGTCTTCTGATAAACTTTGAACATTTTTGGTTGGAAAGAACCAAAAAACGTTTCAGGTAATTATACACTCAGAAATACCTTTTATGTGACTACGTATAACAAATTATCAATCCACATAACAAACTGAGTTTAAATCTGAAATATCATTCTATGTTGCAAGATGACCACGTTCTCTTGTGTTCGATGGATGCTGCCCTTGATTTTCCTGCCCTCCATATTCAACACTGTTCTTCTACCTGTGTCAACAGTTTTTACGAATACCGCATTTGGTCCATTTGTGATCCCAGTCCTTGAGAGAATTATTGGTTGTCATGGACAAATAAATAAACCACAGTAATATAATATACACCGTTGTAAAACAAAACAAAAAACAGCAATTTTGTTTGTGAAAAATATGGCCGTATCTGGTATAATATTTAACTGGGGGAGAAGTAAGAAAACATCAGGACACAGAAATATAGACAAAATACACTTTTTCATTTTTATGGGAATAACTGTTCCCCTGACCACCACCCCTCTTCCTCACTCCTAAATACGGTCATGTGAAATCAAACAAATTGTGTGACCTTTTCACACCATGGCCTAATACTCGTGATTTAAACTTTCTGCACTTGCACAGTCTCTGTATACTTCCCTACTCCAGACGACTTCTTTGTCCTCTTTTACTTACAAAGCTGCCAAGTCCCACGGCACTATTTAATGACAGTTGCAAGTGTATCAATTTCAAACGTAAACACAAAACTCTTGAAGTGCTCAGACAAAATCCACAACTGCAGTGATTGGCACGGGACCCACAACAACAAAGGATGTATTTCATGTTAAAATTGCTCGCGTATTACTATTTTTGTTCTGATAAACGGTTTCTCATTGAGTCATTCTTTATTCAACAGTAGGGTATCAATTTAACATTATTGTTAAACTAATATTTGTAACATTTGCACTTATTAACGACAATAGGTTGCCATACCTATGTATGTTGTGCCAAATTTCATGTTTTGCCCTTTTTTATGTACATGTATGATTAGTGTGTGTCGTTTTGTTCTTTGTATTGCTGTCCACTATGATAAAATATTAACTCTTAACAATGTCTCTGTAACGGCCACTAGACGTAACTATCGGGAGGATTCCTTATTAAAAATTAATCAGTATAACACAATGTATGTTTGAGACAAATACCATGTTATTATGACTCATCTACCAGAAGAAACCAAAAGTGGAAATGTATTGCCACGGACAAATAATTCAGATTTGCGACCTGAGTAACACCGAAGCAGAATATTATAGGTACATATGAATTTTGTTTTTGTCCTTTTCAACTTTTAAGCATTTTGTGTTTATTCTCCTTGCCCTCTTTCCTTTTCTTGTGTTGTTTTCTGTAAACAGCAAGAAACCAAATTTAAATTCTAGTAGTGTAGGAGAGTGACTAAAAAACGGAAGAAATACAGTTTGGAGAAAAGTAGAACATGAAAGAGTCAAAACATCCCATTACCCACTTTATTACAGGGTCTCATAACTTCGTAAAACTTAATTACAACAAAAATCATGTGTTAAGTTCTTCCTCCGATTTGTAATAAATGTGCATTGGAGAAATATTTTTGGTCTGTCTATTTATCATCAGTGGCGTGTATACGTTGACAGTTTTGGTTCCACAGAAGAGTATACCAATTGAAAAAAGAACATGTCTTTATGTTGGAACTGTACATATCGAGTTAGATTTAAGTATCTAGATCACACGTCTAAATTACTGTGTAAATGTCAGAGTGACAGACAACTTAACATTGCACACCACCATTCACTTTTGCATGCATTTCAATTCATTTGGTTTTTTTTACGTCAGACTACATTCTGTGAAAATAGGACACTGTCAAAAGGACTATGTGACTGCTATGATTAGGAAGTGCATTCGTTTCCTAAGTTCCATGCAAAAACAAAACCAACATAGGTTGACCACGAAAACTTTGTGTTACCCACCCTTGTTCCAGAGCACTACCTTATTTTGCTTTTATGTAAGTGGCAGCATTCATGCACAATTGTTATCATTGAATATTAAAAATGACAAGTAATTTCAAATCAATTGTCTATTTCAATTTTAATTCTACAGACGTCAGCTTATTTGTAATCATAAAAACATGGGTTTTTTGAAATGACAAAAAAACAAAAAAAAAAAAACCCCGCAACACACTTTTAAGATGCGCCAATACAATTGGTTTATAATAATAATTATTATTATTATTTTATTTTTTATTTTTTATATTTTATTTGTTTTGTTTACAGCATGCACCAAGAATGTGTGTTCAATACTATGAAGTAAAAAACTTACACTTGAACTCGATTGATTAAGATTAGATTCAAGATAATCATGGCAGAGCACGGACTTAGGAAAATACTCTACCTGTTGGACGGAAGGTTTAATATCAGTTTTCTATTAAGCGTTTTACTACAAGTGATGAGGATTATCCATCAAAGACAACAGAAAGTTCACATAGTCCACTGAATCACGTTTCAGGCAATCCAAAGTTTTAAATTTCTCTAAGGTAGCATAGATTGTCAATTGTTATAAAGGCATTTAAGCTATATTGACCTATGTGTCTACCCATTTAACGTATCTATGAAGTTATATAGTAAATAAAACGAATGTACCAAATATTTACTAAATGTGGTTATATTATGTTAAATTCACATTTATAATGTTAGCATTAAATATAAAAAAAAATTATATTTAATAAATATTGTAGATATAAACGTATGTTACTGTTAAATCTTTAGATGTATAAGCAGTTATCAACTGTCAAACATACTTAATAAGTACGTATATTTAGAAAATATAATATCATATATATTGAATACATTTATTTGCAAAATTGAAAACAATATAATATAGCCAAATTATTAACTTCAAATACAACACAGTATACTAACCTTAAACACATAACAATGTACTAACCTCAAATATAACCCAGAGAATACTAACCTAAAACAAATAGAGAATACTAACCCAAACTAAAGAGTACACTAATCTAAAACACAAAATATACTAGTGTAAAACACAAAACACAGCTAACGAACCTAAATCATACATTGTACTAACCTCAAACATAAATATTATACTAACCTCAAACATAAATATTATACTAACCTCAAGCATACATATTATACTAACCTCAAACATAAATATACTAACCTCAAACATACATATTATACTAACCTCAAACATAAATATTATACTAACCTCAAATATATATAGTATACTAACCTCAAACATACATATTATAGTAACCTCCAATATACATAGTATACTAATATGTACATAGTATACTAACCTCATATTATACTTATAATAACCTCAAATATACATAGTATACTAACCTCAAATATACATAGTATACTAACGTCAAATATACATAGTAAACAAACCTCAAATATATATCATATTGTAACCTCAAATGTACATAGTATACTAAACTCAAATATACATAATATACTAACCTCAAACACGCATAATAGCTTTATAGACAAGTGGCATAGTACTAGTATAGGCTACTAAACTCATAGTATACTAACCTCTCGCTCATAGTATACTATTAAAACCCTAAGCTGACATTTTCTCATACTATACTAACACCCAACATAATATAATAGAATACTAATCTCAAAAACACAATATACTAACCGCAAACACATAAGAAAGTAAATTGTACTAACCTCCTCCATTTCTGTAGCACAGATAGGGAAACCTCCAGACATTGCCTAACCCAATACACTGTCCAACACAGGCGAGAACGAACTCCACCTTGCCTGTCCAGAACTCGCGTTCCACCGGGTCGTGTATCTTCGCCTCCAGTGTCCGGGGTGCGCTGTTCAAATCCCCAGTCTGGTGTGAAGACGCCAGCGGCTTGAAGTCGTTAAGTTCCATCGTTTCCTTCGCCGGTGTATCCATGATATGGCCGACCCGTGATGCTGTACCAAGGAACTGGAGTAAACCGATAGAGGACACAGCTGAAAGAATATTCTAGAGCTCAATAAATCAGAAACGCGAGAAATGCCTCGAAATTAAAGTATCCGGACTTTCCTGTTTTTCTTTGACACATTCTGAACCTTTGATGAATCCCCAACTCTTCTTTTCTGTTTTGATGAGTCGCCAACTCTTCTTTTCTGTTTTGATGAAACCCCGATTCTCTTTTTTTTTCTCTCCCTTGCGACACAGATCAAATATGGACTAACTGACGGTCTTATGTGTGTGATGAGACGCCACAATACTTTAAACCAAACGATGACTTGAACGTACTCGGTCCCTTCAGAACATAATCAGTATTTAATGAAGTTGGAGTTTTTATCATTATTTCAAGTGATCATTGACTGGGCATGAGGTTCTTGCTCTCGCCAATGCTTTTACGGCGCTGGCACTCGGAGTTGGGTGTCTGTCTCCTGCCGGGCTAGGAATGAACTGAACTCACCCTTCTAATACCAGATGCAAGATTTAAGTGGTGCAATTGGACTCGATTTTGGTCGCAACTTTCTGTCCGTTTAAAGTAGCACCATTACAGTGTTACTAACCTGAAACATTAATGATTCCATTTAATAATTCTAGTACACATAATTAAATGTCAATTTTAATGCATATATTTTAACAGGATTATATTAATATTATTTATATGCACTGATTTGACCTTTAATTAATTATATGCATGTATATATTAAATATTATTATTATTATTATTATTATTATTATTAATTGTAATTATCCACTTATGTACGTGTTCACAAATCAGTATGAAAAGTTATTAGATCAACCAATCAGTTTTTACTTTATGTCTACAACGGTCAAGACCAAACAATAAAACGTTCACTCACAGACACGCGCGCGCACGCACGCACACATGCACACATAGATACATCCACAAATACGTACGTACGTACGTACCTACAGACAGACAGACAGAAAGACGGGTAAAAAAACAAAACACCACAGATATAAGCATAATTAATATACATTGTTAATATTTTTTTCTTTGAGGGTTTTACTATTATTACTATTTTTATTTTTGTTTATCGTACGAGGTCCAATTTTCGTTCGGGTTCTCTTGAGGACACAGAAAATAACCATATCATTCTCAAACATGTGATGACTGGTCTGGAGTGGCGGTCCTCTTTGTGGAGGTGCCGAAGAGGTGGGGTATCTAGTGGGGAATCGCCTCGAGAGTGGCTGTCCTCCTATGGACGAGGCACTAGATAGAATAGAATAGATTGGATGTTTAACGACACTCCAGCACGAAAAATATGTCGGCTTTTGGGTGTCAAACTATTGTGCATGCAAAAATAAAGTGATAATCAACATCAATATGACAAACTTTGAATCGTTCACATCTGCATTATTGACTTCCTGTCTAAATATTTCACGTCATCGCAAACAGTCTTAAAGATACAATATAAAAACAATATTTGATTTTCAGTGACCAACAAAAAATTTCGTTGTTTTTTTAATCCGTCTGAGGTTTTCATTTAACTGTATATAGGCACATGTTTACTCTTGTATTATATTACAAATTATTATTGTGTCATACTACAAACACATAATGTTGTTGAAACCTGTCTACTCTTGTACTTCTATTTATGCACCAAATATTGTTTTCATGGAAATCCGCTGTAGTATATTTATGGAAGAGTAATTTTTATCTGCACGTTTCGTATCTTGGTTCATTATGTTTCTGTACTCTTATTCATCGGCATTATTGCTATTTTAAAATACGTTTTCGGGGTTTTTTAAAAACCCAAGAATTAAATATTTTGCTGGGGTGTTATTGTCCCATTAATTTGAGTTCCAAGTAGTGCATGAAAACATAACTCTACTTCGGTGAAACGTCTACAATTCACCATAAGTTATGGCATAACGTTTAAGTTTGTGAATTGATTGTTGAAATAAAGGATAAAGGACCACATTTTAAGGTTAATAAAGTTTTCTGTATTTTGCTGTTGTAATAATGGCATTTATACAATATATAAGTGATAGTTTTAATGGCAGATGTTCATGTTTTTAACAAGCAGATAGTGATGATCGTTATAATCCTCTTAGAGTCGACCAAACTAATATCATAAAAAGTTAACGTTTAAATATTGAAATATTAATTTCTAATAAGGTCGATCTAACCACATAAAGGTTCTGTTGGTATTTTGACTAACCATGTACAAAAAATAAAAAAAACGTTCGAGACAGTGTAATTTTAGCTGTCGTCAAACTTAGCCCGCAGAAAGCCTGTGGTTGTAATTAGTAGACTATTTTAGCTGAATTGGACATTTTTGTTTGATTATGTAGTATAATCGACATAGCAGTTGGACCTAATCTGTGTAATTAACTCGACCGCGTTAACCTGACTGTGAAGATAATTACATGTATATAGCAACTGCAATGTCACCATGACGTGTCGAATTTGGTAATTTAAAAAATCTGATGGTCCGATTCTATTCGTCGTCGGTAGCTAGTAGAGAAAAATAAAAGACATTTTTGTATTAACGACACCCCAGCACATTGTGTAATAGTGAGTTTTGGTTTTCAGACATAGAAGGGCCGTTCGGCATTTTTCTTTATTAAACATGGTTAACAATTAAATAAATACAGGATTTTCCGTTGTAATGTGTCATATTGTTGTGGCATATTTAATTATTTAAACAACAATTTAGACAGAATAACATGACACACATATCATTACGAACCAGCGTGTAAAGAATCCTAGCTACACGCATATCATATCATATCATATCATATCATATCATATCATATCATATATATTAGCTAGCATATCCCGTGTAATCAAAGTATGTGATATTTCTGAGATCACATACTTTCAGAATTCGACAACTGTGCAAATTTGATGCAAATTAATCGATATCACGCCACTACGTTTATTGGCATTTAAGCAACCGTACTACGGTGACACTAAATAACTGGCGTATGCATTCATAGTCAGCAAACAAAAACATTTCAATAGCAACTTTACAGTGAAAGCTGTCCAACGTTTAGAAAACAAAAAACGTTAAGCACTAGTTTATTTTTATGTAAGGATATTCTACATGACGTCATTCGAGTTTGATGTCATATCCATTCAAAAAGACACCACGTCAGATATTCTTACGTCATTTGAATATCGGGTAATGGCTGACGGGAATTAAAGTTGTGTCGAAAATAAAGGCTTTTAGACAAAAAATAGCTGAGGTAATAAATAGAATAACAAACTCGGTACCAGTTATTATCAAATTTAAGTAACGCGTTAAATAATTGGCAACTGAAAATTGTTTCACTCGGGACATAAATTTGATAATAACTGGTAACTCGTTTATTATCCTCTATATATGTCTGAGGAAGATATTAGACAAAGACAAACTAAAGTAACGCGTGCCGTTGACAATATCATTCACACGCATTGACTAAAGTCATCAAGTGTGATATGGTTAACAACCCATTATTAAACGTTGAGAGATGGATGGCCTACGATAGCAGAGATACAAGCCGTTGAAAGAACAGATCTTGTAAATAAAGTTAATTAATATTAATTCAATCTTTTAAATCGCATGCCCATTACTTACAACTAGGAGGGAAAAAGTAAAACCTGAAGTGTGTTCAGGAGGGCGAGTGCTCGCGATTGCGTGCTAGACTGGTGCTTGCGCCTAACATTAAATGAATGTGATACGACAGAATACTGTGGTGTCAGTGAAATTGTTTACGAGTGTTCACCCTCCTGAACACCCCAGTTTTTAGATGGGTTTTTGTTTGTTTGTGGGTTGTTGTTGTTGTTGTTGGTTTTTGGGGTGTTTTTTTTTTTTGGGGGGGGGGGGGTTGTTGTTTAAAGCTGTTTTTGTTGTTTGAAATAAGTGCGTATTTTTATTGTTATTGTTGTTGTTTGTTTCTTTCTTTGTACATTTGTTTGTTTGCTGGTTGGAGTCTTGAATTGTGGAGAGTTTATTATTTAATAGTAGGCCTAATAAGTACTCCATAACAACAATAGCCTAACGGCGAATAAATTATTTAAAAATTATTACTAAGAAGTAATAGCTCTTTAATATTTTTAAAACTATATACACACATACCCACACATACACACACACGCGCGCGCGCGCACACACACACACACACACATACACACACACACACACACACACACACACATACACATATACTAGTAGTATGTGTATTTTAATTACTGCTTAATACTGTTTTACCCTTCATGAAAATCATTATTGTTTTAAAAGAACAATCACAAAAAAATTCCATGGCATTCATGTTTTATATACACATATATACTGTTACAGTGTTAAATGCACGATGTACATGTTTTACAGATTACAGAATGATGTTGCACGTATTAAATTAAACAAGAGAGTGCTATTTTGACACTCTTAGTTCTGGACATTGTAAATGATACGACCACAAAAGCATAATTTCTCATGTGAAATGATCCCATATTATCAGGAAATAGCATTTAGTGTAATTTACACTCGTGACAATTGCCCTTGTTAAAAAGACGTGACATTTGTTTAGTAGTTTGTCGTAATTTATGTGTAAATATACACGTTGTGGACCCGGCATGACATTTCGCCACCATAGTTCATTGGATAACTTGTCAGCTTACAAGTGTATTGGGAAGTGCGAACATTATCGTAATATTTATAAAATTAAATAAATATTCACACGTCGTACTGTGACTTCATTATTAAAGTTTAAATGAGATTCCACAGAACGACTTATTTTATAAAATTAAAGTTTATTTTGTTTAACAACACCACTAAAACACATAGATGTATGAATCATCGGCTATTAAATGTAAAAAATGTGATAATTGTGATATATAGACTGAGAGAAAATCCGCTAGAGTTTCTCATTAGCAACAGAGGATCTTATAAATGCACTTTCGACAGCTAGGACAAACGTACCACAGCTTCTTAGTATACAAGTCGTGGGACATTGTTTTTGACAGGGTAGACCCTATTAAACAATGTGTCCTCCGAGGGGTTTCGACCCCACTATTCAAGCACCTCAGGCGAGCGGTCTGCAGGTTTAGCTAGATTCCACCCAACATATTTTGTAACCCCTATGTTTGAAAGTTGGTCTATTGTGTTGTAAATATTGTATATAACACATGTTTTGTAATGAAATAAAAGGAACTGTTAGTTGTCGTTGTAAAATGACTACCACTAATTAAATTTACACATTAAATAGATGTTTTTGTTTAGAATATTCGTATCCGTATACTAGTATTCAATGTTTTCTGGTCTTCCTAATGCTTGTAGTACCCCAAATTAGATTTTATATTCTAGTAATTTTGTCCCCACAAAAAAGTAATTTCACATATATATGTGATAACAATTTAAAGACATATAATATGACTGGTTGCTCCACAGACATCTCATCTGGTAAGGGATTGGTTGACTTGTAACATATATGGTTGACCTGAAACTGGTTAGTCTGTGACGCGTAAGTTGGCAACAACTGTAGTTTTAATTGGAAAATACTTTTAAATGTATTTGATTTTTGAGGCATAGAATACTACATTCGTGTCTGTTAGATACCATTTATTTTACAACTCATTGTTGATAAACGTGTCCTAATCACTTTCGCTCGTTAAGATATGTTTTAAAACAACTCTTTGTAAGATAAATGATATTATCCAACCTGTGTAGTATTCTCTATGTATATACTTGTATTATATATATTACGAAATAAAATGACGATTGAGCTGCTACAAATATTAGGACGATTTGAAATATTTTGAATATACAGACACTGATGCTTCTAAACCAATATTTAATATGTGATTTTAGTCGTTAAAAAGGCTCTGTTGGTCGGAAACACGTTACGGTGGGGGTTGGGGTGGCTGGGGACCGGATCAGGTATCCGTTTGAAATCAACAAAACTATTTGCATAAATGTTTGTTAACTTCAGTATTTATCTGTTATTATGGAGGGTAAAAGATGCTAGTTTTTTCTTCTATTTTCTTTTTTTATTATGCGTGTGTGCGTGTCAATATGTTTCGTGTGCGGGTGTGTGTGTCACTGTTTCGTGTGTGTGTGTGTGGGGGGTGTGGGGGTGTGAGAGTCAACACTATATGCCACCATGTTATAAATGTATTTTAAATACAATTATCTGTAAATAACAGATTCAGGATCGGTTACAGGGTGACAGGGGAAAGCAACAGGTGAGGGTGGGTGTAGGTACAGAGTTGACCAAGCCCAATCGAATATACCAGCGAATAGTTGTCAGTGCGCGTATTTATTTCCCATTGTGAAATACATATTTTATTTTACTTATAATAATTTTATCTAATAAATGTCCCTGTTTAAAATATTGTTGTTCACAGTTTTAGACATATATATACATATATATCTTCTGATAGCTCTTCCTGGTTGTTATCTTGAGCTCGTGGTCTTGTTGACCACTCCCCCCCCCCCCCCCCCCCCCCGTTATCACGCTGGACAGGAGATAGGCCTTTGCAACAGGGAATGAATAATAATAAATAAATAAAAATTAAAAATTGTTGTTTTCTTCTGTTTTCCTTACATTTCTACTATAATAAATAGTGAACTAGATAACGACAACCTTAGTTATAATGTACGACATCTGGTATGTGCACAAATAAATAGTGAACTAGATAACGACAACCTTAGTTATAATGTACGACATCTGGTATGTGCACAAATAAATAGTGAACTAGATAACGACAACCTTAGTTATAATGTACGACATCTGGTATGTGCACATTTGTCCAATCCTCTTGGATTAATTTCAAACTATTGGAAATTCGATCTTGTAATTGACTACAGCAAACCGTGGCTTCACACAGTCGCAGAAATTGGCTAATTTAAGTCGAAATGTATAATAACGTCTACAGCAAGAGAAAGAAAAGTACCATAGATTCAAACACACACCCAAAAAAAATTAGTCCCGAAAACTGCAAAAGAAAAAGAAAGAATCGACTAACATGAAAAATTCGAAAAAAAGATTAAATCTTTTCGTTTGACCTTATTGATGCGGCTTACAAAACGTTTAGCCGTCATTATGGCTCATTGATTATAGAATCAATTAGAATGGGAGAAAGTGTTAGCTGCAGCTGTTGCAACCAAATTGACTCAGAAAGAAGGTGTCTCCCAATATCAATCTTGTACTTGGCCAAAAGTTTGAAATTACCTCCAGAAGAGCGAGGTTCAATATTGAATCTGTAGCTGTCGACCGCTTCGTGATGAGTGATGGCAGAAACACAGACGTTATCAAAGAAAACCCGGGCGAAGGACAGAGCAAACATACGACCATGAAAACTTATTGTAGGCCCTACGTCAGTGGGTTTGGCTGTGGCCACAGACACAACCATGGAAGGTTATTTTGTTACAATTAGACATTTAGACTAAATTACATTTGACTGTTAACACAAATATTCGGAAATCTGATAGTGTCACTATTTTTTAAAATGATTCATCAGCGTATTCCGTGACAGCCCTCGCTCTCTGTCTGTCTGTCTCTGCGTCTCTCGCTGTCTGTCTGTCTGTCTGTCTGTCTGTCTCTCTCTCTCTCTCTCAATAAATTGATCAATCATCAATCTGTCTGTCTGTCTGTCTATTTATCTATCTATATACATCTATTGAACTGTGGTGCATGTTTAGATTGGTCAAGCCAGTCTTGGGATGGCAGTCTTCCTACAAGGATGTAGTGTCCTGAGGAATGGCAGTCTTCTTGCAGAGGAAACACCTGGCCGATTAATGGAAACAATGACAACCATGTCAATATCTTTTTGGTTGCCTTGTGTAAGAGATAAGATTATGAGATTGCTCCAGACTATCATTTTGAACACATAAAAAAGCCAGTCCACGTGGAATATACATCAGCAGATTCCAAAATATATACTCACTTTTAAAAAAGTTCCTTTGCACGTATTGCACAAGGTTACGTTTAATGGTAATGGAAAAAAGGCGTTTTAAAAACATTGAGACGATTTACCCAATTTAAGTTGAAACCATCATCTTTGTCAAATTTCAACCATTTACATTTAACTTTGCTGTTGGTTTGAAACCATTTTATTTGGTGCAGAGACAATGCAGTGAAGACATTCTTAAAACACACATCAAGGACAGACGACCACCGAGGAGAGGATGATTGTAGCATTTATAAGAGGGGTATCTGTAGACATTAGTTAGCACAATAATTTGATGTGGCTCGTCACTGCTTTGT
This sequence comes from Gigantopelta aegis, assembly GCF_016097555.1. Lineage (NCBI taxonomy): Eukaryota > Metazoa > Mollusca > Gastropoda > Neomphalida > Peltospiridae > Gigantopelta > Gigantopelta aegis. Next base: position 87,036,108 of record NC_054701.1, read on the forward strand.
AATCAGCAGTCTGCTTCACTAATGACATATACTCAAAAATAATTAATCAAGGACCAGTAAAACATTTTGGTCAGTTTTTGCCAGTTATATTTGTTATCCAGTTTTGATCACAGATGAGTACTTGTGATCAGTGATGCATGGAAACATTGTACAAGCAGTGAGTAGTTTTCTATTTTGTACCAAAACCGAAATTATCTACTGGTCCTGTTCTGTCGTTAAAGTCAATAATAAAAATCATCTTTTCACTTGATGTGACCGATATCCTGAAAGATTATTTAAATATGACATATGTTGGCACTAGAGTAATGGTCAGAGATTCCAACAAAAAACTGAATACGTAATACATAGTTTATTTCTCTTTATTATACAGAACTCTGCAGTGCATGAGTAGATAAATATATACATTCTGAAAACAACAATCTCACTGAACATAGATTTTACTGTCATCTCGGTCTTATCTCCATTCATAGATCTCAGTAAAGACTAAATTTAAATCCAGCCAATCAAAACATTGCTGCAACAAATCTGCCAGCAGCTTGAGACAGAATGGCTGTTGACAATGAAAGTGTTATGATATGAAATGAAGGGTGTTGGAGAAATGTTAAAGCATGCCTTTCATGGACATGCCTTCTGACTTTGCTACAGTTGTCCAAGGCAAGCAAATGTCAGATGTATAAACAGAGAGAAGGCTGAATGGACAGCGATCGTAATACAGTTAAGACTGTGTTAACAGTAATAAATAATCTTTATATTACATAACAACAACTCATTAGCAATCAGTAAAATGTAGGTAGATATTTGGCACACTGCACACAAGTTTAACTGTTCGCCTTCCCTAGTGTAGCTGCCATGGTAACATGAATTTAGTCATATGTACCTGCTAAATGTTTTATAAAAAGAAACAAAAATAACTAGGCCAACTTAGTTTAAATCAAAGTCAAGAATCAAACCTGTTCTACTGCAACCTAAGGGGACCTAAAAACCTCTTATAATTTTAAGTCTGGAATTACAGGTGTGTTGAGTTAGGTATTATTCACATCTCACTCAACACCAACTCAATCCAATATCGCAATATAACCTAATTATTATCACCTTGATAATGCCAAACTTACATAAATCTGAGTTAGGCCTCCTGAATTATCTCTTTACCAAAGCACAGAAAACTAATTCAAACCTGGTTCATAATAATCAACATTTCCACTGGTGTACTAGTGGGGTACCAAGACTCTAAATTCATTATTTGGAGTGGGAAGCAATCTTTGCTTCTCAGCTTTCAGCAATCTTTGCTTCTCAGCTTTCAGGATAGAAGCAAATGATTGAAATTGAGAAGCAGTTCTATAAAATAGTCTGAAAATTAGACCTGTAGTGTAAGTTTTTAAATATGAATGTGGAAGACTCAAGTCAAACATGGACAAAAATGTGAGATTGAAAATCAAGAATTCTGGATATATCTTAAATATTGTCGAAATTAAGACGGGAAAGCAAAAGATGCTTGTGAAGTTGATTATCAGGAAGCATATTGTTTATATTGCAACCTGCTTCTCACCAATTTTGAGCCTTTGGATACCATCTTGCCCGCCTTAAAGCATACATAAATAAAAAATATTTTGTACGAAAAATTTATCATCAACATTTTTTGTTAGGTCATCAAACCCCTCTGCTATAATGCACTGTTTCTACATTTGTCAAAAGTTTAAGCTTTTAAAGCAAAAATTAATAAAATAAATGGATCAGGCAAAATGGCTAGAATTCATTTCATATTGGAGTTGGCACAGTGTTAACAAGGAGACGTATTTCTCTACAGCAGCGCGGTGTCAGAAAGGTGTAGAGACTACACAAGCTGGACCTAATCCCGTAACACATGTCATACGACTTTCACAAGCCAAACCTTGAAATAACTGCATGAGTTACTAACACAGTCAGAATGTACTACATCTGACAATAGTTGACCTACGTCCAGCCACTGGTCTTGTCAGAGGCTGGGCACAGGATGGACGTGTCTGAACCTTCGTTGGATATAGGCACGTTAATAGAGTTACATGGACATGGCGTCGAAAGCAGGTGGTGATGGTGTGCATGTGTTTAGTGGTGGCGTGGGTGGGGGACGTGCATTGCCTCACACTCGAACTTTGAAGCTGAGGTGGCTTTGAAGCTGAGTATGTGTTGGCTTCATTGAGCTAAAATGCAAAATAGCAAATGGCCACCTAAGTTTGTGGCAACTTCCAAAGCCTATGAATGATTTACAGAATAGCAATGAAGCTTTTTACATAAGTGGTTGTTTAATGAGGGTAGCTGGCTGAGTACATTGGACTGCTGTTTAATGAGAAGAACAAATATTATAAACAATTTGAAGACTTTCTGAAGCATGCACAGAAAACAAAAGTTGCACAAAGTAAATAGTATTTTGTAAGCAGAAAGCAATAATTAATACTAAATATGATAGAAATCATAAAAGAAACAACCCAAACATGAATACACTAACAAGAGTTCATGACTGAAGTTAAATGAAAACAAAATAGCCATAATAATAATGAATATATAACTCTCAGTGGTTATAAAATGTGAATATTTTGTTTAAAGTGCTAACTTTACTACAGTATCACTATAGAATATGAAATGCATCAAATGAATGAACATAATTCGGTTCATTATCTCAACTACTCCACACAGCTTTTACACAGTTAACCATATATTCATTTAAAATAGATTACTCACAGTTAAAATGAATTTTTATTTCTTAAATTTTATCACAAACATACTACAATGTGTTTTTGTGAAGGGTTCATACACCATTTCTTTTTCTACCAAATTATGTAACATGTCATTTTGCAGGCCTAAAATCTCATGGCATTTTGAATTGCATAAGGGAAGTTATGGAAAATTAAAATGGTTGAAAACCATATTTAAAATAACACGAAATGAGATAAAAAAATTCACAAAACATTGTAGTATTGTTACCTTATACTGATGAACACAGAAAAATCCTTTAAACACAACTTTCAAATATGCACAAACATCCAGTCAGTTATGTGGTGCACTGTGGATCACCTGAACATTACTGAGTATGTAAACATAAGCAATGTAACAGAACAATAGATAATCTAGGTGAAACTCATGGGAACAGAGTTCTGATTGCCTAAGATTTTAAACTATTTTCCACAGAAATAGAAAATGCCTTTAACATTATAACAAGTATTTCAATCCATTACTTTCTCAGGGGATTCGGATCTGGGACAATGTTTTTGTTTTTTTAATTTTAAGTATTAATTTTCCTTAAAACAAATCAAAATATGCACTATGGGTAATTGTGTAAGTTTAGTGGATATTGCGTTCACTAGCTGCAAACACTAGTAAAACACTAGTTTGCAAATTATAAAAAATCATGACTGGCAACTTTCGAAAAACTCCAGGTGTGCTAGGTGTCACATGAACAGCACATACATACTTATACATACTTGTACATATTTTAGTGTTCTTTCTGTTTAATATTCCGACAATATCACCCGAAAGTAAATATCTTTGAAAATGTTTCAAGCAGGAACTCCCCTGCAGCACCATCTGCAAGAGGGGAGAAACCCCTCCCACACCCACCCACTCCACAACCCCAATGTCAAATTATTTCCACCGACCCTGTTTTCAAGACTTGTATGAACCCTGTGTTTTGAAAATAAAACATAGTTGACTGAATTTATTAATTTTTGTTAAACGCAGATGTTTAATCATTGTAAATACACATAGTACTTAACATGCATGAAGTCTAAAACAGGCTTTGTAAATTCAGCACAGTAAGTTTAGTTAAATTATTTTAAACAGTCATCCATCCACATCCATCAGACCATCATAGATTGCATGCAGAAATGCAAACTTAGTAAAAAATGTGCACCCTCAATTCATCAAGAGTGTGTCAATATTAATGTTGAATCTTACAAGTATACTTACACGTAAAAAGGCAATCATTCTAAACAGGGAACATTTGGTGGTGTAGACTAAATTTATTTCACTTTGAGCATCTAATGTTTGTATAACATACTAATATGTAATGTGGCATTGAATGTCAGTAATGTGGGCTTGACTGCCTGTTACAGTTAATTGTCTGACACAAAATGAGTCAATACAGCAAACTTGTGCATGTAAACCAGATGTTTTGTGGGCCAATACAGCAAACATATGCATGTAAACCAAATGTTATGTGGGCCAATACAAAAATTGTGTGCTCATGAACCAGATGTTTGGTAGGTCAGCACAACAAGCTTGTGCATATAAACCAAATGTTTTGGGGCCCAGAAATCTTGTGTTCATAAACCAGATGTTTGGTGAGCCAATACAGAAATCTTGTGTTAATAAACCACATGTTGATGTTAATTAAATACCATATTTCACTACCAAGTGGCTTTAAAATCATAGCTAGGAGGAAGATATCTCACAAATATTTCAGGAGAGCAAACATACACCCTGTTTCTTTTTTTAAAAACAAGTTAATAGAGATAAATAGGGCAGCAAATTGACAGAATGCTAATGGACAAAAGAGGTGGTTAACTTGTCAATGGCTGTTTTTAAGCCTCTGAACACTGCTGACTTCAATCTGAATCTGAAGACAATAAGCCTTGTTGAAAAACTAAGATTGCACCAAATATCTGCTATTATTTGTATCACAGTTCAAAATGTCACGGAATTGAGGATAAAAAGTCGATCTTCTTCACGCTTTATCCAACGTAACAGTTTGTTGACAGCGTGAATTGCACAAGTCTTTGTCACCAAGGGCCCAAACACAGCATACAACTCAAAACCTTGTGTCACCTGAAATATAATATTCACTTAATACTAGTATTTAAAGTCAACAGTAGTATAAACAACAATTCTGTCACAAGTGGATAAATCTCCATGAAAGTAAAACTTGATTTCTAACTCTACACACAATTTCAGCTCAATATCTTGAGGCATTATGACAAAAGTCTGAAAAACTATCCGAAAAACTATTTGTTCGACAGATTGACGGACAGACAGACAGAAGTATTGAAACTAAAGTACAACTAGTATGGACACTTAAGATGCAGTATATTAAATACCATTGCACATAAACCCAGTCTGATTAGACATTTTGCACGTACAACCTAACCATCAGCTATGGTAGGTAATATAACTTTTATTTCCTAATTAGTTAACTTTTTGTGTCCGAGCTGGAATGATGTCATAAACTAAGCCTTTTCATGACTTCATATTAATTGTGGCGTGCAGTGTATCTGTGCGCAGTGCGTCCACAACATAATTAAATGAACAGCATGCTGCACACCCTCATGTTACGTAAGGGTTAACAACATATATACAATAACTATATAATAACTCACACAACCCAGCAGTGTTTCAGTTATAATACACCCATTGACCCAACCCAGCAGTGTTTTAGTTATAATACACCCACTGACCCATCCCAGCAGTGTTTCAGCTATAATACACCCACTGACCCAACCCAGCAGTGTTTCAGTTATAATACACCCACTGACCCATCCCAGCAGTGTTTCAGCTATAATATACCCACTGACCCATCCCAGCAGTGTTTCAGCTATAATACACCCACTGACCCATCCCAGCAGTGTTTCAGCTATAATACACCCACTGACCCATCCCAGCAGTGTTTCAGCTATAATACACCCACTGACCCATCCCAGCAGTGTTTCAGCTATAATACACCCACTGACCCATCCCAGCAGTGTTTCAGCTATAATACCCCAGCCCAGTGTTTTCAGCTATAATAATACACCCACTGACCCATCCCAGCAGTGTTTCAGCTATAATACACCCACTGACCCATCCCAGCAGTGTTTCAGCTATAATACACCCACTGACCCAACCCAGCAGTGTTTCAGCTATAATACACCCACTGACCCATCCCAGCAGTGTTTCAGCTATAATACACCCACTGACCCATCCCAGCAGTGTTTCAGCTATAATACACCCACTGACCCAACCCAGCAGTGTTTCAGCTATAATACACCCACTGACCCAACCCAGCAGTGTTTCAACTATATAATAATACACCCACTCACCCATCCAAGCAGTGTTTCAGCTATAATACACCCACTGACCCAACCCAGCAGTGTTTCAACTATATAATAATACACCCACTCACCCATCCAAGCAGTGTTTCAGCTATAATACACCCACTGACCCAACCCAGCAGTGTTTCAGCTATAATACACCCACTGACCCAACCCAGCAGTGTTTCAGCTATAATACACCCACTGACCCAACCCAGCAGTGTTTCAGCTATAATACACCCACTGACCCAACCCAGCAGTGTTTCAGCTATAATACACCCACTGACCCAACCCAGCAGTGTTTCAGCTATAATACACCCACTGACCCAACCCAGCAGTGTTTCAGCTATAATACACCCACTGACCCATCCAAGCAGTGTTTCAGCTATAATACACCCACTGACCCAACCCAGCAGTGTTTCAACTATATAATAATACACCCACTCACCCATCCAAGCAGTGTTTCAGCTATAATACACCCACTGACCCAACCCAGCAGTGTTTCAACTATATAATAATACACCCACTCACCCATCCAAGCAGTGTTTCAGCTATAATACACCCACTGACCCAACCCAGCAGTGTTTCAGCTATAATACACCCACTGACCCAACCCAGGAGTGTTTCAACTATAATACACCCACTGACCCAACCCAGCAGTGTTTCAGCTATAATACACCCACTGACCCAACCCAGCAGTGTTTCAGCTATAATACACCCACTGACCCAACCCAGCAGTGTTTCAGCTATAATACACCCACTGACCTAACCCAGCAGTGTTTCAACTATATACACCCACTGACCCAACCCAGCAGTGTTTCAACTATATACACCCACTCACCCAACCCAGCAGTGTTTTAACTATATAATAATACACCCACTCACCCATCCAAGCAGTGTTTCAGCTATATAATAATACACCCACTGACCCAACCCAGCAGTGTTTCAGCTATATAATAATACACCCACTGACCCATCCAAGCAGTGTTTCAGCTATAATACACCCACTGACCCAACCCAGCAGTGTTTCAACTATATAATAATACACCCACTCACCCATCCAAGCAGTGTTTCAGCTATATAATAATACACCCACTGACCCAACCCAGCAGTGTTTCAGCTATATAATAATACACCCACTGACCCAACCCAGCAGTGTTTCAGCTATATAATAATACACCCACTGACCCATCCAAGCAGTGTTTCAGCTATAATACACCCACTGACCCAACCCAGCAGTGTTTCAGCTATATAATAATACACCCACTGACCCAACCCAGCAGTGTTTCAGCTATATAATAATACACCCACTCACCCATCCAAGCAGTGTTTCAGCTATAATACACCCACTGACCCAACCCAGCAGTGTTTTAGCTATATAATAATACACCCACTGACCCAACCCAGCAGTGTTTCAGCTATATAATAATACACCCACTCACCCATCCAAGCAGTGTTTCAGCTATAATACACCCACTGACCCAACCCAGCAGTGTTTCAGCTATATAATAATACACCCACTGACCCAACCCAGCAGTGTTTCAGCTATATAATAATACACCCACTCACCCATCCAAGCAGTGTTTCAGCTATAATACACCCACTGACCCAACCCAGCAGTGTTTCAGCTATATAATAATACACCCACTGACCCAACCCAGCAGTGTTTCAGCTATATAATAATACACCCACTGACCCAACCCAGCAGTGTTTCAGCTATAATACACCCACTGACCCAACCCAGCAGTGTTTCAGCTATAATACACCCACTGACCCAACCCAGCAGTGTTTCAGCTATATAATAATACACCCACTCACCCATCCAAGCAGTGTTTCAGCTATATAATAATACACCCACTGACCCAACCCAGCAGTGTTTCAGCTATATAATAATACACCCACTGACCCAACCCAGCAGTGTTTCAGCTATATAATAATACACCCACTGACCCAACCCAGCAGTGTTTCAGCTATATAATAATACACCCACTCACCCATCCAAGCAGTGTTTCAGCTATATAATAATACACCCACTCACCCATCCAAGCAGTGTTTCAGCTATAATACACCCACTGACCCAACCCAGCAGTGTTTCAGCTATATAATAATACACCCACTGACCCAACCCAGCAGTGTTTCAGCTATATAATAATACACCCACTGACCCAACCCAGCAGTGTTTCAGCTATATAATAATACACCCACTAACCCAACCCAGCAGTGTTTCAGCTATATAATAATACACCCACTGACCCAACCCAGCAGTGTTTCAGCTATATAATAATACACCCACTCACCCATCCAAGCAGTGTTTCAGCTATATAATAATACACCCACTGACCCAACCCAGCAGTGTTTCAGCTATATAATAATACACCCACTGACCCAACCCAGCAGTGTTTCAGCTATATAATAATACACCCACTGACCCAACCCAGCAGTGTTTCAGCTATATAATAATACACCCACTGACCCAACCCAGCAGTGTTTCAGCTATATAATAATACACCCACTGACCCAACCCAGCAGTGTTTCAGCTATATAATAATACACCCACTCACCCATCCAAGCAGTGTTTCGTATGGTCCCACATGATAGAGTATCTTCAGTGGCCGCCCGGACGTGTGTATTCTGTGGTGCAGATACTGGTACAAGCCAAATAGTCTCTCCTGATCCGATTGGCTGAGGTAGGGAGCCTCTCTTTCAGGACTTGTGTACTGTGCCGTGCTACGAGACTTGTACAGGAAGTGCCACAAGTTGGGGATGCCGCACTGCTGAATACTGTAACTCGTCTTCTGCAGAGAGTCGGCTATTGCCTGGAGAGCGTTATACTTTAACAACCGCTGTGGAAAAAAGAAGAAGAAAAGAGTGAAAAGATCAACAGAAAGGAATGCTTGTTTAATGATAATTTCAGCAAATTGCTTAGTTTGTAGTCATCAAATGTTACACATGGTAATTGTGACATTTTATTTATAGTGCTACGATAATTTATATGCCTTTTCCCCACATACAGGACTGCACATACCATGACATTTAATAAGTCATAGTTTAACCGAGGTGTGTGTATTATCTGTTTGTACATGTGTGTGTATGTGGGAATCAGCGTGTGTATATATGGAAATAGAGAATAAACTGTGCATTATGAACATCTGCTGCTTGTCACGATTTATTCAAAACCTCGAAGACTAGAAATATATATAAATATATATCAGCAATGAAAGCAGGTTATAAACTAAAACAATTTTTTTTTAGATATTTTAATATTGGCAGTTGGGTACTTAATTTGGCCCTAGTGTTATGGATGCACAATGGTTGAATATGGTAGCCTCCATTCAGAGTGTGTCCAAAGCATTAATTGAAACCACATAGTAAGTTTTCATCTGAGAATATGTAAAATCTTGGACAAGTAGTGGAAAATCTGGAAACAGTACAGACGACTAGAAATCTGTAATTGTGGATAAATGCAGAAACGGTTATCTCTGAATACACCAATGTCTGTACTGTGTGTCGACCCTCACCTCCCTGATGCGCGTCTTGCAGTCAGACAGAGCGAAGAATGACTCCCGGTCAACACTCAGCAGAAGCAAACAGGTGTCACAGCTCTCATCCAGGTATGACACGTGGGCTTGCAGAAAGCCACTGAAACAACAGAGGAAAAATCAGTAAATAAACAAATCACGGTACAGACATATACCACTATCAATATAGAGGCAAAATACATTTGTGTAAAAAAAAAAAAAAAAAAGGAATAAGATACCAGCACAGGTAAGTGTGCTCCAAACAAAGTTAGTTATGTTACAAAGTGACCATTCTAGATTTGGGCAAACTTCTTGCCTCTGAATTCAAATATTCATTTACGAGTTTTTTTTATTGAAAACATATTTTATTGCACCCAAAGATTAATAATAATAATAACAACAAAGCATCGGGCACAAGTTTGATAACAAACAAGACCTCTCCAATAAAAAATAGTAGTACCACAAACAAAAACCACTGGTACCTGCATTTCGTAAATTGTAATTCACAAACCTACAGTGGCCCTTAAATCATGTGACCCTGAACTGACCTTGAGTCGAACTTTGGCAGACATATTGGCGTCCATGACTCAGCAGCTTTAAATGACTCGGAGGCATTGACCAGATTAATTATAAGATGGAGATCCATTGGGTGGAGGAAATACTTCTTCATCCTCACCAGGGTTACCAGCTGATTGTTGGCAAGAATCAAACCAAACACCAGGTCCTGGAAAAACATACATTTCTGTGGTTAATATTTGTGTTCAAAATTTCAATAATTAGCAACAGTTGTTAACTGAAAAAAAAATGGATTAGCAGCAACTATTTCAACATTCAGAATTGTGTAGTGATCTATGAAACTTACATAGGGAATCACGATGTGTTACTGTACAAAATGTTCCCCATCTGAATAATCAATATGGATTTTTGTTAGAATAATATCATGTTTAACATTTTTTCCAGTGATAAACAAAATTTGAAGTAATTGGGTCAAAGTACTAGGATATTCCAAATGTATTTATCACTAAAAAATTAGTAACGTATTGTTCCAAATTTTGCTTTGATGTTTTACTACACAGATGCACATGTAAGAAGATTAATGCACTAATCATATAAACTCAGTATTGTCCCTTCAAAAACCAGACACGTGATACTAATTTATAAAAATACAGGTGAAAACGATGATAAACATTATTATTGTAAAAAGTTGAAAAATCTAAAGACCGTGAAGTAATTTACTGAGGTTCAGGGGCAACTGGCCCTCAAGATGGGTGAGGTCAGGGGACAGTTAGGAACCATAACGCTATTTTCTCTAGGTTTGTACATACAAATGTAGTAACCACTGGTGACAAGATCACCGATCATTTTAACCCCTGCTGAGCTCTATACCATACCCCAATAAACTGTTGACCCCAGTTTTCACATGTAACTTACTTTTTTGCATAAAATTAATGGAGCAACTACACACCAGGATGACCAGAAACCAATGAATTTGTCAAAACCGATATGTAAATAACAAGCTGTGAGCAACGAGTGGGTTAACAGTAAAAAGAAATAAGCTGTACTTGCCAAAAATATCTTACACTAATAACTAACAACTGTCAATAGCTTTAAATAAAGGGTTTTTTTTTAGCATTTCAGATTAAATCAAATCTACAAATCTACTTTGTGAAAATTATTTTATGGAAAACAAAACAACAACAAAAATCTGATAATCAAAATAAAAAACCCACATCCCTTAATAACTCATTAGAAATGATTTATGCATAAACTCTTCTTACCTTGACCTTGCCATGCTGGACAATGCTTTGAGCAATGATTTCTCTCACAGAGCTATCTAAAGGCAGACACCTTACAGCCCCTAGCAAGAATCCAGGCTCAGTGTCTATCAGGTTTAATAAGTTATCAAAGAATTTCTCTGCTCCCGTGAGCAGTCTACGTAAGTCGTAATTCCTCCTTTGTTTGAATATTTTGAAAAGTGTGGTGTGCGTTAAAACACTTAGGACCTGACTGTGAACATATGATAGCTGTAACAGTATCTGCTGAATTGAGTCAGACCCACACGTAACTCCCACTAACAACAGTGGGTCGCGTACTAAAAACACAAATTTGTGATCGCCGGCGATGATACAGCGAAGATTGTCTTTACTGTCCTGCACCACGGATACGAGAGCTTGCATCACTCCCATTATTGTCACCAGCTTATCTTCACTGCCATATCTGCAACACAGGATCCAAACGATAAGCACATTGTAACACATTGTAATATCTTCATTTTGTATAGATCTGTAAACATGTTGAAAACGCAGAAAATAACTTAGAAAATATCTTACTGGTTTTGTTTTGTTTTATTTGGGGGTTTTTAAGCATAAAATTCAGTTTCAATTTTATCCACCAATATCTGAAGGCATACCAGCAGCATAATGCACCCAGTCTTTATCATGTAACTATAAAACGAATGCTAATAATGAAACAACTTAATTCTTTAATTAAACACTCCTTCCAAACCTGAATACATGTGTTTGTTTTTACATATAGATTCATGTATCCTTGTAAATTTACCCTAAAGAGATGAATAAAGATAAAAAGAAATGATTTTAGAACCTCACTTTTTCTCAATTATTGCAGTGAAACCTTCAAAACTGGAATTCCCTCAAAACAGGATGTGTTTTGTGGCCCCTTTTAAAATATATGTACAGAAGAGAACCTCTCTAAACTGGATACCTCTTAAAACAAGACTTTTTACTTGGTCCCGAGGGTATCTGGTTTAGAGAAGTTTCACTATTCATGAAGAATCTGAATGTATAAACAGTCAAAACCATGCCTTTAAAAATGTTTTAAAAATTCACACTAAAAGACTTTCAATTATGGTTCATACACTTTACTGTTATTTTCCATGTTTTTTAAGCACCATCCAGAATATTTTTCATGGGTTTTGTACTTTGTTCCAGACATACCTCTAGGACATACAAATTTATTTAAAACAAAACAAACAATAATATTTTATAGAATGAATTATTAGTATGATACTGATAATAATACAGTGTTCGAGATTAAATTTCTAGGCCAGTATCCCAATTGGATACTAACATTCCAAAATCTGGTATACCACCTGAGAATTTAGTATTATATGGCATCCCAGTTGGATACTGGGTTCTTGAAGTCTGGTATCCAAAATTAAATTCTGGTATCCCTGGGATATCGGGATACCGTTAATCTCGAACACTGTAATATCTTTAGAAGCCTTCCAATTAATAAAACAATTAAATACCAAATATGAGTGTTAACAAAAACAACAAAAAACAACCCAAGCAGTAGATGCTATAGTTTTGCTTGTTTTGTTTTATATATTTTATGTGCAATGCACAAAATACTTGGAAGACATTATTGCATGTTATGTTTAGGTGCTTCTTCACAAATATGAAAATATTAAATTTAACAATTACATGTATATATTTCTATTTAAGTTATTATGGGGCAACTATGTTGTATTTGACCATTTGCGGGTGTTAACATTAGTTTTACTGTCGCAAATTTAGTTTTACCTGCGATGAGTTGTTTCCAATGGGAGTTGACCTCATATTATCATTACTGGCAGGGTTGAACAGAACTGCGAAATCAACAGAACTGATAACCAAAGTGATTAATCATTTATTTTTAGAATTGTTTAAAAAAGTGATATAAACAGCCACTTTTTAGATTTATAGAATAATTCCTTGAAAATTATTAAAATGTGGTTAATTTTATTAGCCAAAGACTAAACGTTATAGTCAGTTTGTATTTTGGCAATGGGCAGGGTGAGCCCTACATAAATTGAAATTCCATGACCAGGTTGTGTTGTTAAATTGACAGTTACCTGGAATAAACTGGTTTTCCCGCTTCACTGAGAATAAAAACGTGTTTTGTTTGTTGTCGCCACACTGAGTTATTAACATCGCCAACATCCTCTTCATCAGGGATTGAAATTTGGCTGACAATGGCTGCTGGATTTACACTATCTTTCACAGTCATCTTTCCAACCTCTGTGCATAAATCTTTTGTATTTCCCTACAAAGAAAATCATATCATCAACAAATAACATAAAATAATACAACAAAGGAACCATGCATTGATCAGTAAAATCGAAGGCACCCTGCAAATTAGTCTTGTTTGATAATGACATGTCTTAAAATTGTTGTATATTTATACAACACTTGCATGTAATATTTTGTTTGATGCAGATGGAATAATCATACATGCCCATTTGTCATGGTTTGAAAGAATATGGCACTTTAAAACTAAACCATGTATTTGTATTATAAAGTTAATGTGTATTTGGAGTCCTATAGACCCAATTAGAATTACAACAGTAAAATATAAAATTGGAGCACAATAAAATGGTGGAATTAAATGCTTGCTGTCCTCATATGTCTCTGGTAATTTAGGCTCATATTTTTCAATATATTATACAGTATGATTAGAACACTGTGGAAAATTCAACAGAGAAAAGATGCAATAATACTTCAAAGTGAACAAAAATTAATTATCCATGTAACACAAGCCCCGTAAAACAGTTTTATTTGAATATATAATTTCTATTAACAAACAGATCTACCAATGAATAGACAGGGCTTTAGATTTCACTAATGTGGGTAATTACTACATATATTTTTTATTGTTCTGAGCACAGCGAGATCTTTAAGGAGCATATTAATCTAATTAATTGAGGCTATGAAATGGAAGTGACTTGAAGGGTTGTAAATATTCAGAAGTATTAAGGATATTGAGTTATTTCAAGTTAATTGATGCACATTTTGGGGGCATATACTTATTTTGGGCTCACCCTCTTGCGTGATTTTCCATGAGTACAGGAAAACAGTTGTAATCACAGAATTAAGTAACTAAAACCAAATTCTTTATTTTAGTGAGAGATTTTTATTTCATTTTTTAATTTTAAATTGTGAATCAAGAATTGTTGTAAAAATAAAATTGTATTTCGAATTTGTTATTTTCTCTCAAGACTTATACTTCTGGATTTCACTGAAATTATTAATTTTGGTAGCATGTTACTACTGAAAGTTATTTTAATTTATTGTTTTTCTAGTGGCACCACCCTGTATTTGCTGGCCTGCATGACTGCACATAAGTCTGCACAGCAAACATTAAAACAACCACTTCTGCTGCTAATATTCACAAAAACAACAACAGGTAATGGATCCGACTTTTTTCTAAGTTCTAGACAACAAACACTTCCTATTATAGTCTGTTTCAGGAAAATTTTGATTATACAAATGCGATAAATAAAATTGGTGTTCCATGCTCCTTAGTTTGGATTTAACACAATGACAATATATGCTTGGATGTTTATGTTAACAGATAAAATAAAACTTTGATTTCATTTATGGATTCATAAATTACAATAAGGTATGTATTGAAGCTTCTATGTAAACTTGTATAAGTTAATATACAAGGTTAATCATTACAGCGGTGATAGACACGTGTTGACAGGTGATACAAAAACAGGAGGCATAAGGCTGGCAAAAGTATACGTTTAGTGTATTAGTTCAGAGGCTTTTCAATCAAATTGTTATCTATCAGTTTTATACATATGTTCACGATCAAGATGTGTTGTTTTAACAATTGTTTCATGAATTAAATTAACGTTGTTTCTTTGTTTACAAACATACCCCAACACTTGTTTCAAGACATAATGTAACATAATTGACATGACTGTGTATGCCCACATGACACGTAAGAAACAGGGCCTAGACCTACAACCGTGTCCGGTGTATCGGCGCGTCCGGTGATTCGGCGCACTTGGTATTTTGCTTGAGTGTGCTTAGGAAGTTGTCATGTTGACGGAGTTTTTAATGAATTAGGGCCTAAAGTTCAATTCCTTTTTCAGTGGTTAATCAAGTATCAAGATATTTATTGTTAAGGGTGCATTTAAATTTTTTTTTTAGAATTATCAATAATTATATAATAATTTCAAAATAAATCATTCACCTGTTTTCGTGTTTATAAACGCGAAGTAGGTCAACCTTATTGATATTAAGAATGTTAAAACCAATCTAAAAACACCTTTCCCGCATTTTAAAAATTATAGTAAACAGTATAAATGTAATTATTTTCGTTAGGTTATTTTTTTTATTTAAACCAAAAAAGAAAACACAGGCAAATGCAAAGAAAACGAAAATTTTACACCTTAATTGACAGTCATTCCAGTTCACAATTGTCACATTGTTATAAAAAATAAAAGCGAAATAAGATCCACGTGTGTGCACAATTTACCCGAGAAAAATAAAATCCATGTAGGCATCTTAGCCATGCATAACAATGAACATGTATGCATTTGCAGTACTGTGCCACTCGAGAAAACGATTCCGAAACTGATCATGAGATGGGTCATATGTGATCGTTCATTTTCATAGTAATATTTTTAACAAGACAAAACAAAAAAGAACTCAAATAATTCTGGGACAATAGTGTAGCGTTTATGGGCTAAAAGTGAGGTCATGGGCGGTTTATAAATAGCGGGGTCAACGATCTACATCTACTGCGCCGAATCGCCGGACATGCAAATCGTTTTGGATACATGGGGGTGCCTATATTTATGCACCATTTTAAAATGTTTATTTACTACAGACATAAAACAGTTTGTAGTGTATTTCAGATTATGCACTTCTTCATTGGTGAGAGACGCATTTTATTAAATATTTCACAATGTTCACATAGAAAATGGTCCTTGAAAGCTTAGGTGCGCCGATACACCGGACAGCACTGTATAAATAATGTACAATATTTCTGGTTATTTTAACTTTTAACTAATATACGTAGGCCTATTTGATTTTCATCTTGATTGCAAAACAATTAATTTCCAATTATTTTTCTTTTAGTGTTGTTTGTTTAAAACATTAAACACTGTCATGTTTTGAGGGGTTTTGTGGAGAGGGGGGTGTTTCAAATATAGACATTAGATCTGCCATTGATTTATTTGGTTGGCAAAGAGCATGAGTGTAAAATCCAAATGTCTATCTTATGCAGAGGTTTTATGTGTGTGTGTGTGTGTGTGTGTTTATTAACCTCATTCTGGTCCGATTCTTCTCCCGTGGATACTTCATTGACATCCGACACTGAACTTTGCTTTACAATAGCATGGATTGAACCTGCTTTTTTTCTTCGAAACTGTTCATCATCTATATCTATGTCTCCGTAATTTAAATTTTCGTAAGAGTCGCTAGCAATTAACATAGTTTGAGCAGTTATTCCTGGCGCTTCTGTCTCTAAGAACTCCCCTTGGTCAGATTCTGAAGCATTCGACTGCTCCGCCTCTTTGGATTCGGCCATTTTAAGACATTTTCTGTTTTTACAACGCTGAAGAGTGCGAGAATATGTTCGGTAAACGTCGTAACTTCTAGTCCACTCGGAACTCTACCATTCGGAGCACCTCGGCCAGTTACGTTTTTTTCATTATTCAGCCTCCAGTAAAATGAAATGAATGAATAGCCTTAGACCTCTAAAATAATGTACAATACTTATGGTTAAACTTAATATAGTTTCTTTCTTAAAATATCCATGTCTGTACATGCAAATTTGGTGTTTAGGCCTACTGCATTGATTTCGAAATGGCGATGCTTTGATGTAGTCAGCCAAAAGAGGTGTACCCCAACCCCTATCCAGTCTACACCAGTGTGCCACAGTGGTAGTGAACGAAGACATAGTGTAACAGAAAAATCGACCTCCACTAAGGCGATTTGATCACGGACTCTCATTACAGAGTCCAGCGTTCTATTAACTAAGCTAATAAAGATATCACCACCATAGCTAGTGACAGTAGGAGCACTTTATACCAACACTAATACACTGGTATTTTCAGTATCATTTTACTTTGGAAGATTGTTGCACGCGAAGGAAAGAAGAAGCGTTTTATTTAAAGACGCACTAAACATATTTTAATTATATGGCATCGGACATATGGTTAAGGATCATACAGATAATGAAAGACGAAACCCTCAGTCGCCGCGCAAGAGCTACTCTTTCCGATTAGCAACAAGGGATCTTTTATATGCAGCATCCCACTGACATGATAGTAGACAGTACATACCATGGTCTTTGTTACATATCAGTTGTGGAGCACTGACGAACGAGAAATAGCCTAATGGGCCCATCGGTGGGAGACCAAGACAGACCGACAACCATTAGCGTACGAGACTGGGGAGCAAATCCGCAAAACGATAGTCACAGTGATATTCGGCCAAATGTGCTAGCCTGAGACCTTTTTACCATATATGTATTTCCATCAATCTACACACAGAATTAGTAATCCATGTACCATTGTCTAGTGATTCGTTTGCAACCCTGTATAGCTGTTTGGCAGTATTGCTAATGTGAAAAAAAAAGTTGTTATGCAGATTCGGGAATTTTCGTTTAATTCGGACAAAACCCAGCCTCCCTCCCCCCTCCCTACAGAAATAGGAGCGAGCGCGTTGCCGCTGGGTTACGTCCATCCCTGTATTGCACAAATACGTAGTACGTGAGTGTCGACCTAATATTTTTAACTCTTAAGTTCCTGGGTACACATTTTTGCTACCTGAAATATCTGTCCAGGGCAGATTATTATGTTTGTTATGGGATTATTGTGGAAGACGATATCGAGATAAGAACCCTGCCCCTATCAGCGTACAGTCCGTTGACCTATATAGCCAACGTTCGCCACAAACTTTGATGCACGAGTAAAGTAGGCTGGCGAATATTGTTAACCGTATGACGTCATAGTGTACACGAGTGTCTCAACAGATATTCCGCCACACGTTATTTCTGGTGCAATAAAATTACACTGCAGCAAAGGTAGCCCAGTGGTAAACAATTCAACTATTGAGCGGTCGGTCTAGGGTCGATCCTCGTCGGTGGACCCATTGGGCAATTTCTCGTTCAAGCCAGTGCACCACGCCTGGTGTATGGTATATGCTATGCTGATTGTGGGATGGAGCATGTAAAATATCTATTACTACTAATGGAAAAATGAAGCGGGTTTCCCCCAAGAATATGAGTACCGTTAAAAATTATCAAATAATGTTTAACATTGAATTGCCGATGATTAATAAATCAATGTGCTCTAGTGGTGAGGTTAAACAAAACAAACCTTTTAACTTACTTTGACATGAGTAGCCCATTGTCTATCGAGACAATAGCTGTTCTTAGTTTTAAAACAAAACCCACCCAGAGGTATTTTTTTGTTTGTCTGGAGAAGGCCTTATATTACTGTCCTGATTCTTGTTTTATTGCACCGCCCCATCCCTTACGCCGCTTCCAATTTGTTACATTTATTGTCCGTACCCATCTTAAAGTTGTAAACAAAGTCGCCACAACAGTTCTTCTCGTCTTTTGAGTGATCAATAACAAACGAAATATTATTAATAAAAATATACTTTTATTTTTGTTATCACAATATAAACAAAAGTCAAAAAAAAATACAAATGCAGAAATATACAAACAGCAGCCATTTAACGTATGGACTCAGTGATCCGAATATACGAAGCCTGTTTTTCCTAACATGCACACGTGTTAAGACAAAACCACGCCTTGTGAATTTGGCCCATAGCAGGGTCGTAGATAGTATTTTTGTGTGTCTAAGGATGGGGGGGGGGGGGGGGGGGGGGGGAGAGAGAGATGAACTCTTGGAACGAACGAGCATGAAAGGCACAACGCACTAGTGGTCAGGGGGCATGCCTCACAGGAAACTGTTTAAACTGGAATATTATTATGGCACCATTTCAGGAAGGTTACATACTTAAAACGTCAGTATCAATAAGCAGTAAATTTCGTTTTCTTCGATTTTCTTTTTGGAGGTGGGGGTTGGGGGGTACCTACGTCCCTGCATAGTATATGTTTTAAACAACTAAAATAATCGCATGTCATAGCAGTAAAGTAGTACTACACAGTGTACGTTGGTGAAATATTGTAGTAAGTCACAATATATTAACCATGCATCTGATAACTGTAATGATTAACCGGCCTGGGTGGTGTTGTGGTTAAACACAGGGTTCGCAACCCGGTACCAACTCCCACCCAGAGCGAGTGTCAACGACTCAGTTGGGGGGTGTGAGACCACTACACCCTCTTCTCTCTCACTAATCACTAACAAGTAACAACTAATCCACTGTCCTGAACAGACAGCCCAGATAGCTGAGGTGTGTGCCCAGGACACCGTGCTTGAACCTTAATTGGATATAAGCACGAAAATAAGTTGAAATAATAAAAAAAAAAATGAAATGTAATGATTAATGATGAAATCGAGTGTATCGTACACGATATTAGCCTGTTCTTATGCAGATCATTGCTATGGCATGCGCTTGTTTTAATTATCTCAAACTTCGCGGTCGGAATGCACTGTACATGTATATGATATGTAAGATACAAATACGTAAACACTCATTACATAAAATGATTATCTCTCATTAAACATATATAAACATTTATATTTACAAAACCGATATTCATAAATAATAATAAAGTTGTGTGAGTAGAGTCCATACAAAACTAAAAGTATTCTGAACAATAAGAGTTAAATATGAATCACCAAGGCCGTATCTCTACACAACGCAAAGCTCAAGAGATGTTTTAACAGTCGTGACTGCATTCATAACTGAAAGCAGTACAAATACCAGTTCGCAAACAAACAAAAACAGGTGAACATACCTGCAAACATGTGGCGATTTGCAGTGTTCAGAATTTGTTAAAATACAAATAAAAAAAATTCAGATTAGTGATCCATAGAACATACATAATTATACATCACATACAAAACTGATTACATACTATACAGTAGCTGGTGCCAGCGATTTACACATACGGATTTGACGTAGCCTACACATTTGTAGGTCGTTTGAGCTTTTTAGCGAATATGCTTTTGAGCGAAGTAAAGAGCCAAAGGTTTTTACTTGATGAATAATTAACAAACATCTTGCTGGCACTATATGGTCGCTGTCCAGTCATCCATCGGAATGCAATGTTATAATATAATTAAGTTAAGATCCTTCATGGTATCCTTCTTATATTTTACCCATAATGCACCTAAGTACAAAATACAAAAAAAACCAACTATTGTCCAATCCCACCTGCGTAATAACTAATAATGTTTAAATTATGATAACGTGATCTAAGGCACGCAGCTCACTGCGAATTACGTTTCACTTCCTGGTAAAAGAAAAATCATTACTACTGCTTTTACAACACCTCTACTTCTACTCCTAGGCCTACTAACACCACCAATACTGGTAAAACACGTGACTACATGTAAGTTAATGGTGTAGGATTCATTGAAGTATTACATTACTATCAAAACATGATTAATTAAAGACAGAAACAAATACAATGCATATATAATTAATAAAAACTAGTATATAAAGTATCCTGCATCAATGACGTGTATAAAATATGGAAACCATAGATCAAAATAAACTAAACAAACAAACAAAACACGCAATTGGGAGCTGTGCTTCATTTTCATTGGATGACCTTTCTGTATTTTAAATAGTTAAATATTATTAAAAAATTCTAGATATTATAGTTTATTAATGTGTTTAGATTCTGCAAAGGGAACACCATGACAAAAATTTTCTTTTCATTCTGCGAGAACATAATATAACAATCAAAATTAAAATAAAAATTGTTAATAAAGACAGAATCATGCTATTCCTGCTACCGTTAACAGACGTAAGTACATTGTCTGTTGACCTCCAAAATCCCTGACTTTTGAGATTTCTTCGCTGTTGTATCTCGTAACCAATTGGAATGGGTGGACGCATTGGAATATCTCGTCTTTCCATCGCTTTCTGATAAGCTTCTTTCCCTGGCTCCCCAAACGATCCATGCCGCCACTGAATCACATACATCCGGTCCACTTTGGCGTTGTTTTCAGCATTAAACACTTCCCACATGATGTGCGAAGCATTGATGATGTCAAGTCTTCCATAGAGTTCTTTATCAATTTCTCTGAAAGAAAATGATGACCAAGGCTTTTTTGAAGTGTCAAACTTCGATTCGTGGACATGGCTGCCCATAGCTCCTATAGTGATATGCACTGTCGCCATTGGGTTTTTGTAACCGTACCCGAACTAGAGTGAGTTATAGACGGGAAACGTCCGTTCGTAGTGGTGGTCATGTCCACCGATGTAGACATCAACTCCGTGTTTAAACAAGATGTCATCCAGATGTCTCCGGACCGCTAACATACTTCTACTGCACATGTAGTCGCCTCCATGACATGATGAATAAAGGGGTCTGTGGCCAAACACAATCACCCAAGGGTGTTCCATTCTTTTGCTGTTTGCTACCGTCAAGTCATTGTCCAACCAGATTAATTGGTCAAGCATTAATTCCTTTGCAGTTACAAAAGCTTCAGTGTTAATCGTCACAAAGTGAGCACCTCCAATGTCAATGCTGTACCACAGCCGATTCTTGGGCATTGGCCATGGAGTATGTGGCATAGAGAACCTGTTTCTGTAATGGATGAAATCATCAAAACGTTCATGATCTCCTGGACATGTTAAGTATGGAATGGACACGGTCATTTTTTGTATTCTCTTTAAATACTTATCTCCAATTTTGCCCTGCTGTAAGCCTAAACCTTCTGTAATATCCCCGACATGAAACACTGCTTCATATTCATGATTAACTGCCTCGTACACAAGAAAATCTAGCGACTTTGTCTGAAGCCCCATATCGGCTAAAACCATGAACGAATTGATGGTTCTATGAGACACAATTGGAATGCTAAAACTGTAGATGTCACTGTCACTACTACCTTTTTCTGATGTCGTTCTATAGTAGTATCTTTCCCCGAAACGCAAATTGGGTAAAACTGCACGGTGCCAATATTTTGCCCCGTCTTTATTGCTGTTTTCAAATTGGACAGTCTCGGCAGCTGAATGTAAAAGATCATTTGATGTCGTACCATACTGTACGAAAGGTGTTTTTGTGTTTGCTCTGGTTGCTCAGACAACAACAATATCATTAAGTTTATCTCCAAATGTGATATGAATTTGCTCTGGGTCGCTGATATACATAAAATCTTGTTTAATTTTCCATCTGGTTTTGTCATTTGTTAAAGAAACACCATGGCAACAGGTAATACTCACAATTATAACAAGGCGATATACAACTACAAACAGCATATTTAATCACTATAAATTATAATAATGCGCCTCCTGGAACTCATTCAGTCAACAAATTGAAGTCGTGAAGGCAGATGTGTTGCAATGCTGGACTGATACTAAAACATCCGTTAGCAGTGCGTAGTCCGATATTTCTTGGTTCGAACACCACCGTACAATAACTGTCACGATCAAGTTCAGTTCATCAACTAATATGATAAGGAAGTCTTTCCAAAATAAAAGTCATGGCAGCTGCCATATTGGATTTGATCTAAACGCCAGACTACTGCTCGACAATCTCCGTGACTAATAACACGGAAAGGCGCAATCGGAACTCCTCGTACATTTCTACGAAATATAAACTCGGACACAATGCGTCACCATTTTGGACGGAACTTTTTTCAGTCACATGATCAAAACATGGCCATGGAATATAATTGCTCATTCTGTGCTTCAGTGAATAGACAACTACATACAACAACAAATGCATCGAAGAGAATACGCGAGAATGATATAATACAAAAGATAACAGACACGTTAGGTTTTAAACCTACTGACAGTTACAGAATATGTGACAGATGTGTAAATAAAATTATTAAATTCCAAAATTTTAAAACACAGGTTTTTGAAAATCTACAGAATGCAAGTAATCATATAAGCACAGGGACGCCACCCAGCACTGGTCCGACGCCGAAACGAAGGACAACTGTTGTTGACAAACTTATTGAGTCTGTTAAGAAGTTAAAAGTACATACAGATCGCCCACATGCCAAAGCTTCATCACGAAAAAAACTAGTTTTTAATGATCACATATACCAAAAGAAAGATAATTTTATAAAGAAATAAATATTCCTGTTGTTATTTTGGACATTTCTTACCGATCGTTTTATATAATAATGGTCCAGCTACGGAGTAAAATGCGTGTCAAATTTATAAATTTATTACAATTTCTTCAATTTTAACTATAATTAAATATGTTGAAGTAACCTTTTTCAGAAGTTTCTAAAACAGATTGAAAATACAAACCCATCATGAAACTATTTTTTAGTCGTCATATCTTTATCTTTACTCATGAACCACGGTTAAATCTTTGATCGAACTACATTATGTTACGAATTTCGCCCTAACCGCGTCACCAAATACATGAAAATTTGGTGTATTCCTACAACTTGTGTCCGAGCCTACATCTTAGCGTAGCGGAATGTGACGAGGTGTTCCGATTGGGAAAGGCGGTGAAGGCATTCAACCCAATCAGCAAAATTTATGAAATAATATTTTCAAGTAATTTAAAGGTAACTCATACTTTATAGTATTAAATAAATATAATTCCTATAATTTAGTTAAAACAAACAAAATTATTATAAGATTTTGTTTATTTCCAAATTGTTGCGTTGCTGTGCATTTTCATTTTGTCCGATCCTGCACCAGGAAGTGTTTTAGTTTTGGATTTTGGTTAAATCATTTTATAATTATTGCCGTTTGTTATGTTTGATACGAGTGATATTTTTGATGATATAAGAAATACATTACAAACATTTCTCGTTGAATTTTATCAAAATGTTTTGCTAAAATGTTTTAATGAGCTGAAAAATTCAGACGCTCAGTTATCGGCCCTTCTTCTGCTTGCACTCTGGCTGATTATCAACATATTTTTATTGCGCCTGGTTTGGAGTTATTACGGCGACGACGTCTATCAAATACTGATGCCCCAGGGTAATTGTAGATGATGAGTGGGTTGTCCCTGTCCATAAATAGTGGGGGAGTCTGTTGACACCTCAAAAAGACGCTTATGCACGTACCCCCCCCCCCCCCCCCCCCCCCCCCCCCTCCCATAAATTTAATTCTGTATCAAAAATATTGGTAGTGAATCTTAAGGCAGAGATTAATTTTACTTGTAGAATGCAGGAAATTGCATGTCGGAACATCTAGTTTTTAAAATTTTACTGGTGAGCATACATCCAAATCC
The DNA here is from genome assembly GCF_016097555.1 of Gigantopelta aegis. Taxonomy (NCBI): domain Eukaryota; kingdom Metazoa; phylum Mollusca; class Gastropoda; order Neomphalida; family Peltospiridae; genus Gigantopelta; species Gigantopelta aegis. Next base: position 87,060,757 of record NC_054701.1, read on the forward strand.
CTTAGAAACTACTTTGTACCCTCAATCTCAGTCAGCGCCCCCCCCCCCCCCCCCCCCCCCCCCCCTCCCAATGTCTATTTGCTTCTGCCAAGCCTGTAGGAGTGTCCTTTTCGTCCAACTGGAAAGGGATTAAGGGGAGCTGGTAAAAACATACCCAAACCAGAAAGACTACTGAACTTTCCTGACTACTAATTAATACTATATCACTAAGCCTAACCCCAAACACAAATATATAGGCTACTGAATGAATGAATGCTGGAACAATTGGAAGTCTTGGCCCCAAACCAGAACCATAAGGGGTATGACAAACATTTTGAAAAGTCACAAGCCCCAATGTCTGATCAGTTACAACAAACTTTATATAAAGCTGAAAATATATTTTGAGGAACCCAACCCTGGACCTGGTAGCTTATGTACAAAAAAGGGCTGACCTTTTTTTCTTTTTTTTCAGTGTATTTGTGGGTTTAAAAAAAAAAAAAAATTGTTTATTAATATCTTAAAGAATTTTTGTTTTATCTGGACATGTTGAGGTACATGTTTGTAAATGAAGCAATGTTCGAGATTAACGGTATCCCGATATCCCGGGGATACCAGAATTTAATTTTGGATACCAGACTTCAGTAACCCAGTATCCCACCGGGATACCATATAATGTTGTTTTTTGTTGTTTTAATCCTGCATTTCTATTCTTCACTGAAACAATGAAAGTAATCATTTACTGGTGAAGTTAAGTAACAGTGTCGTCCAAATTTGTTATGATGTTATTTATGAATTTAATTTAAGTGGGATACTAAATTCTCAGGTGGGATACCAGATTTTAAAATGTTAATATCCAACTGGGATACGGCTCAAATTTTTTAATCTCGAACACTGTGAAGTGCAAAAAAAAATGTCAAGTTTGATCTAAATGATTGTTCCACTTTTGCTCCCCCCTCCTCCCTGGGTGGGGATGGGGAAGTAATTTAACAAACTCATCTCTCTAACCATCTTCAAACAAAGGAATTCATTGCACAATATTGTAATGTGTGGTCTTGCCTTCGGTACATGTAGTAATTTATTTAGATCTTTGCTATAGAAATATTGTAAAATAAGAGACGGATGATAATTTGTGAAGTCCAGTTTATGATTCAGTGCAATTGTAAAAAAAAAAAATCGTAATCAAGATACTTGCATTAATAATTTGCATCTTTTTCAGGTTTATGTAGACAGACTTCAGAAAACAAGGAAGCAAATGCTGAAAATGGACATTTGAAAAGGGATTAACTTACTTTGACTCAAGGTCATCACAGAATAAACTGATATTTATTTACTCGATTTAAGGAGAGAAAAGCAAAATGGCATCAGCCATAAAAAAATTCTTTCAGAAAAAGAAACTTGATGTAAAGTTCAAGAAGGCCGGAGAGGGTTACAGGCTGACTGATGACACAAGCCCTGGTTATTCGCAATCTCGGCCATCCCCACAAGCCAGTGCCAGTCCCAGGAGACATCAGGCTACAGAAGATTCTCGGATAGCAGGAGCCGCAGCTCTGCATCGGATTGAAGCCACTCAGCCAAAAGGTATGATGGTTAACAACAGTTAATGACCAGGCTAGGGATTTACGAAGCAATCGTAAAACCATCATAGACTATTACGTTGCTATAGCGCACGCCATAGCAATGTCATAGCCTACGATGGTTTTACAATTTCTAAGCACTAAGATAACTTTGAAAATATGGGACCTGGTGCTTTGGCCATTCTTAAACAAAATTGGTTTACTCTAACCCAGTTCTCGGGGGTGTGACGTAGCCCAGTGGTAAAGCACTCGCTTGGGATCGATCCCCATCGGTGGGCCAATTTGGCTGTTTCTCGTTCCAGCCAGTGCACCATGATGGTATACCAAAGACTGTGGTATGTGCTTTCCTGTCTGTAGGATGGTGCATATAAAAGATCCCTGCTACTAATGGAAAAAAGATAGCAGACTTCCTCTCTAAGACTAATGTGAAAACGATGATTAATAGATCAATGTGCTCTAGTGGTGTCATTAAACAAAACAAACTTTTAACTAACCCAGTTCACCATTTCAGGCACATGCAGAAAAGTATGCACAGGGATGATGGTCTAGACTATGGTGAGCTAGGGGGTTCGAGTTGTGTTCATCAAGCAAAAATAGTTTTGCAAAGATAATTTATCTTTGACTTGTTTGAGCAGGGAAGATTGACCCATTTCAGTAGTGGATTGGGATTGGTGGGTATTTTATTTTAAATTTTTTTTATTTTTTTATTTTTTTATATAGAAATGTGTTGCAAAAAGGAAGGAAAATGAGTTGGCTTTATGAATTGAAAATATTCTTCTTTTTTGTTGTATCAATGGAAAGTGAAAATATAAAATATTCTGTGCTACTGTTTAGTAGGTGTAAGCTGTATTGTGGCTGCAGGTAGCTCTCTCTCTCTATCTCTAGTCCAGTGTTAAAATAACCATAAGATGTTAAAGATGAACTTCACCATTAGATTAATGTGTCAAGTTATTATAATATTATTCATTTCCCGTCTTTTCTTGATCATGTAGTCCCTTTTAATATAATGTTGATTATAAATGCTGCATTAAATAAGGTAGTAAAGCTGTAATAAATTTTAAATCTTTTTTCTGTTCTTTAGAATTTGACCAAGCAGCTGTTGCCAGGGCACGAATCCGTCGTCAGATAGAGGCTGAAAAAGCTGCACTGGAAAAGTCCCAGTCAACAGGATCCCCAGAAGCATGTAAACCAAACACAGTTGTCCAAGATGCCGCTCCAGTATTGAGTGTCATCATGTTCAAATGTCCAGAAATTGGTCCTCAGGTGATGCCAAAAGCCGAGATGGAGAGTCACATCGAGGAGTTCTTACTGACTAACCTAGCGGACGAACCCGAGATGACGTCAGCGCTGATGATACACACTTTAAACAAGGACAAGGAGAAAGTGAAGACCTGCATAGACACGTTGATCAAGTATATCGACAATATTATCGCACACCCTGAAGAGGAAAAGTATCGCAAGATTCGAATTAATAATAAAGTATACCAGGAGAGGATTTCCGACTTGAAAGGCACCGAGGAATTCATGCAGGCTGCACGGTTTTGTATGACAACGTTACCTGTTGATGATCACGAGGAAGTTTTTTACGTCTTGGATGCAGAGGAAGCTAAAAAAACTGAACGTCTGGAAAACATAAAGGACGTACTGCTTGCAGCCGAGCCAATTAGGCCACAGCTAGACAGATGTCTCAAAGTCTTTCACCCATCTGCATTAACATCTAAATTTGACATTCCTGATGAATTTTATTCCATTTCTCCCGAGGAGTTTAAGAAGGAGCAGCAACGTAGGATAGAGGCTTCAGAAAAATTAGGAATGTTGCGAACCAAGGCCATGAGGGAGAGAGATGAGCATCGTGAGTTGCGAAAGTATCGATACACGCTGCTCCGAGTGAAGTTTCCCAACAGTGTTGTACTGCAAGGGACGTTCAGAGCACTGGAGAAACTGTCCAAACTGTTTAACTACGTGAGAGAGAACCTCAATAGTGACTGGATGCCTTTCCAGCTGGTGACAGCGACCGGACAGAAACTGACCGAAGAGAATCTGTCCTTCGCAGAGCTGGGTTTGGTTCCCGCGGCAGTTGTGAATTTCTCATGGGATCCCACGATAATGAAGGAGATCGCTGCCCAGAAGGGAGAAGCACAGACTAACGTCTTCCTGAAACCGGAAGTTCACGCTCTCATAGAGAGGTTGTAGCACATTCAGTGTGGCTGATCAGTAGATATAGTTCTTAGTATTTAAAAGAGATTATTTAAGAAAAAGATATTTCTTCTAACATCCTTTCATCATACTGAGGAGTTTGAAAAATATTCTTCTGATTATTCTCTATTGCCACGGTTTGTACAGAATGCTACGAGTTTGTAATTTAAATCTTACCTCAGAATTTACACCGATGAGACATGAATTGTATTGTACACAAGACACAAGGCCATGTAATGTTATTTGTTAAAATTTCGTCTAGTCTTACCTGGTTTTACTACACGTTTCAACAAAACTTTTTCTCAAGTATTATTTTACATTTGGTTTTGATTTTGGTATGAACAAATTTCAGTCCAGCTAGCCTGTACATTACCTCAATATGTATGTTCACTAGGTTTGCATGCTTGTAATTACAATGTGTCTCCTTTGTGATAATGTTTTTGTTTTAATTTATTAAGTGACCTTTAACAGTTATCAACAAACCATATGCTGAAGTGAATTATTATGCCTACTTTTCATGCAGTGTGTTTGATAATGAAACTAATAATGCTGTATTTGCATAAATGGTTGTGCTACAGTATGTATTGAAAGACGAAAAACACATCCCTTAAATGTTGTTTATAAATATTGTAATTTTACTTTTTAGTGATCATAATCATGTTGCTCACTTCAAGTATTTTATTAGATAAAATTCCTCTGTAAATCATTCAAAGGGTTCACTTTCAGTGGTCCAGTTGACTAACTGCCAGTTTTGGATAACACTTGCTCCAGTATGTATATTCCTTGGCTAAATAAAGCTACTTTTCAGAAAATGTGGCAAATTAAAACAAAAAAAAACCAGATTATAATTATTCCAGGATGAGATCTTCATGCTGAAAGTAAAAACCAGTGTATCATTTTTCATTAACTTGGATGTTTGAGGGATCTGCTTTGAATAAATGTGCAATAAGAATACATAAGTGTTTTAGTTAAAGGGACATTCCTGAGTTTGCTGCATTGTAAAATGTTTCCGAATAATAAAATATTTCTACGATTAAACTTACATATTAAATATATTTTCTTGTTTATAATATCATTGTCTGTATATTCAATGTGTTTCTGGTCGTCTTAATATTTGTAAGAAGACCAAACTGGATTTTGCCTTCAAATAATTTTGTGCGTACCCCAATTTTTTTTTTTAGGAAATAAAATGAAATTTAACCTAGTAGAAATATTAGAACAATCAGAAACACATTTAATATACAGCCACTAATATATTATGCTGAAAAATATATTTTATATATAATTAAAATCGTTAAAAAGTCTCTCTTAGTCGATAACATCTTTAAAATTGCAGCAAACTCAGGAATGTCTCTTTAAAGAAGTAACTGTATTTATGTATTAAGTACATGTACATTTTATGTTTTTCCCCCCATAAATCCTGTTGAATATTAATTATGAAGTGGTTGAATTAATGAATATTAAACATTACTTTTTAATTATTTCTCCTATTTTGCTGTTTTCTTCAAACTTTGTGCAGAGCAGCTGGTGGCTTACAGTGATAAAATGGTATGAATATGATTACAGTTATGACCATGGACCTGTTCATCTATTCCTTGTTTTATACTAGTACCCAATCACCAGGGCACGAACTTAAGAATTTGTCTCCCACGGCAATTTAAAAACAAAATTGCTGTGAGTGAAATGGACCACCGACAGCAATTTGAAGCCTGCCCATGGCAATTGAAAACAGAGAAGACTTTTGCAGCAAATAAGACTGAAAGGTTATTTTGCTGTATGTAGACATATTTTGAATATACAAATGTTATATACTGACAGCTAATGTACATCAGATATAAACATTTTGCCATTATTGAGGATGCTCCCTGCCTATGGCAATTTATATCTCAACGACAGTGATTGCTGTCGGTGCCGTTGTTAAGTTCTAGCCTTGAATCACGGTTCAAGCACCATGCCCATAGGATGGTGTTTAGAGGGTTGAACGAACCCCCTAAAAGTATCTACACCCATAAATTAAAGTGCACCAAAATGAAAAATAACCCCCAAATCATACATACATACATACTGTAAACCGTATTAATATTGCGACATGTTTTTTTCGCGAATGTATACCTTAGCGCATGTTCGCGATGTGTAAATTTCGCGAACGACCGTTGACAGCTAAAAAAAAAAAAATGTGGATAAAGACAGCTCACTGTAATTGTTATAAAATTACTGTCTGTAAATCAATATTCTGTTACCCTACATCAAGCAATTGTGTCTGGTACACAGTCTATAGTGGGGATTAGGCCCTACCCACCTCACCTGTATTAGAATCACAACTCACAGCTTCAGTTGTTAACTGTTAACACCCTTTGGTAGATAAAACAATAAACGATTAGTCGCCATCGATTGAAGTTACATAAAACAATTAATGATTAGTTGCCATCAAGAAGAGCTCGTGTATAGGCTGTGCCTGCTGAGTGAATCTTTTTGTGAATTTTATTCTCAATAAAATATTCCAAAACAAAACAAATTAGTCGCAGTGTGTGTTAGCTTGTTCAATAAACATGTTACCAGTTATTAACTTATTTGTGTTACCTTTTGTAAAATGAATATTCTAATACAACTTTCAATAAATTGAATTATGACTGTATTTTGTTTGTGTTTTCCTTTATGGTTTACTAGAAAATCGAGACATCACTTTAAGCACACTTCAAACTGAAAAATAGTGCTTGCATATTAATTTCGCGACATAAGGTTGGATGCGAAATGTATACGCACACTTTTTTTCACGGTTTACAGTACATAGAGAAGTCCAAAAATTATTAAATTATCTTCCCGTTAAAATTACAGTACTCCCATTTCAAGATCTCATCGGTCAGACATGAGCACACTGTTCTGGGCACATATCTCGGCTATCTGGGCTGTTGGTCCAAGATTGATTAGTGGTTAATGAGAGAGAAGTCAATGTAGTGCTTAGTGGTTAATGAGAGAGAAGTCAATGTAGTGCTAACGCCGTACCTAGGCTAAAGTAAGTGGGATGGCCGTAGAAATTTTAAAATTAATTAGGCTTTATGAAAAAGGTAATTTTTTCCTATTTTTCTGTTTGTGCAACTGTCCTTGTCACCCCATTAGGTACAGCCTTACTGTGTACTGGAATTTCAAACCCAATACCAACCAGTTTGAAGACTGCTAGATTAATCACTACACCACTGAAGCGATAATGTAGGAATGTAATTTGACATTTATGATGGTCTCAGATTAAAAAAATAATGCCCTCTTCACACCCACCCCCCCCCCCCCCCCCCCGCGCAAAAAAAAGAAAGAAATGTTTTATTTAACGACGCACTCGACACATTTTATTTATGGTTATATGGCATCAGACATATGGTTAAGGACCACACAGATTTTGAGAGGAAACCCGCTGTCGCCATTACATGGGCTACTCTTCCGATTAGCAGCAAGGGATCTTTTTATTTGCGCTTCCCACAGGCAGGATAGCACAAACCATGGCCTTTGTTGAACCAGTTATGGATCACTGGTCGGTGCAAGTGGTTTACACCTACCCATTGAGCCTTGCGGAGCACTCACTCAGGGTTTGGAGTCGGTATCTGGATTAAAAATCCCATGCCTCGACTGGGATCCGAACCCAGTACCCACCAGCCTGTAGACCGATGGCCTGCCACAACGCCGGTCCAAAAAAAGAAGGAATTTTGACTAAATGTGGTACAAATTACAGGTATTATATTGGTTATATTTTAGAGATGAAAAATATCCATGACTGACTTTTGTGGGCTTTTAACACTGAATGGATTGTGTAAAATGTATACTGAAATTCCACTCCGAAAACACCTTTGTGAATGTTGTGATTTTGCTATAGAGGAAGAAAAATGCTCAGTACATTTGAGGCAAATTAAGTGTTTCAGGTTATGAACCAGTTTTCTTTACTTAACAAAAAAGACATTTTATTCATATTTATTTTTTATTATAACAATCATCAAAAAATATATTGACAGGATAATTATGCGTTTTGCATATACAGACTGATGAATAAAGAAAATGGAAAAACTGTTCATCAATAAATTTAAAACAATCTTATGCAACTGCAAACCAAATATGTTCACACTGATAAATTGTACATGGTTATGCAATTACAGATATTAATATAATATGTGGTTGCCATGATGATGAAAATGGCAGTGAAAACGTTCATACTTTGTAGGAACAGAAACACAGTGTTGCCAGATTGCCAAAATATAGAAGGCAGGTTTTAAAGTCGCAGACCCTAGTTTCAACCCGTGAAACTGAACACCAAATTTGATTAATTTACAAACATGTAACAAATTTTGATAAAGTTACAGTGGTGTGAAACGAGAGTCTGTGATGTTGAAACGGGGGGAGGTGGATGCCCTTAAAAATAGACAAGCTCGTCTCTATAATCATTACTTCACAGAAGTATATGTATGTACATTTTTAAAAATATGAAAAATGCATTTTGTGGTATAAACACCAGGATAACCAGAAACACTTTGGATGTACAGAAATGGATAATCTAAACAGTAAAATCTAAGTAATGTCTGATTTCGATTATCAAAAACATATAATAGTACAAAACATGGCAGTTTAAAAACTATGGTCTGTCACCTTGTATATGATGTGAGATACGGTACATAATATTTAGCTGTGTAATAAGATTGACAAACAAAATGATCAACATATGGCACCGATTACCTATGAGGTCATTGACAATTGTCAACTTTGAAAAAAAAAAAAAAAAATTATTGTCCCAGATCATATAGCACAGGGGTTGTAGCGGTCCTTACATTCCTTCAAAGTCTTTGAATTTGATTTTGTTTTCGTTTTTAGATCTTTGAAAATCTTTGAATTGTAATAAGTCTTTAAATTCTCTTGTGTTCATTATTTTATTTTATTGTTAATTTTTCTCAATCAACATCAATACTCTTCTGGCGCAGCTACATCATAACACAATACTTTTCCAGTTACAAGGTTTAACTTGTCACGATGCATTTTCTGGCTATAGACAGCAATGTAAACAAACTGATTTGGTATTTTTATTGTATTCTATTGTCTTTGACCTGTGTGTATAAGTCTTTGAAAATCGTAGGTATAAATCTGAATTTGTTTGGTCTTTAATGCTGTAGTAGTGTCAGGGTTTTAGGAGCCCTGAATCACTGTTTAGTATACATGTCCAATTATCAATATTTTAACGATTGTGAAAATGTTTGGCTGATAAAATTTTGTGAATGACCCCTTACAATACTGTATTTACTAAATACTCAACAAAATTAATTAACAGCCAGTAGATATTTCAGGCATTTTTTTTTAAACATGGTAAAAACAAAATACAGCTTCGTCCATTATAAGGTGCCAATGCTGTGTCATGTGAAACGTAATGATTTTAACAATTCGGAGTGAACAAAAGGACAAGTATTGTTATGAATCCTAACTGAAAATGCATATACATATTATCATAAATGCACGAAAATCAACCATATGCATGATTTGTGCATTTAGAAGTCATCTGTGATGAAAACTTGATAAAGTAAGTTTGTTTTGTTTAACGACACCACTAGAGCACATTCATTTATTAATCATCAGCTATTGGATGTCAAACATTTGGTAATTATGACATATAGTCTTAGAGAAGAAACACGCTACATTTTTTCATTAGTAGCAAAGGACATTTATATTTACCACCCCACAAACAGGATAGCACATAATGCAGCCTTTGATATATCAGTCATGTACTGGCTGGAATGAGAAATAGCCCAATGGGTCCACTGATGGGGATCGATCCTAGATGGACTGTCCATCAGGCGAGTGCTTTACCACTGGGCTACATCCCGCCCACTTGCTAAATTAATATTACACTAATGTAAAGTTATTAAAAAGTTTACTGGCCCTTAATTTTGTTGAGTACCATATACCAGGTACATGTAATTTTTATTATAATTATTATGTCTAAACACAATCTAATTAAAATTAGTTCCACTATTACATGTGGATCTAATGGAAGCCCGCTGGAGCTCATGTCCAGTTGACCTTTCATTCAACCAATCAAAACCTTACTTGCAAAATCATGCCAGTGATTTGAAAAGAATTTGAAAACATTTGGGATTATGCCGAGGGTATACGAAATGATTTGGGTGAATTATGAAGTATGCCGGAAACTAATTTCAATATAAAATTTTATATAAAATTTGTTTTAAGACGGAAAAAAACGTTTATACTAGTTTATACTAGTATACAATCCAGAGTTTATTACTGCACTTTTCCCCCTGTTTTTTCAATGTTGAAATAGACCAATAAGTTCGCCTATTGCATAAATAATCTCGCCCAATATTTTTAGAATTTGTATGCTCCTGAATAATGCTATAAAAAGCGAAGTGTAACTGGCCGATATTTAAATTGTTATTTATAGATGAAATGTCACCTGGACATGGGAGTCCACGCAATGCTGTTAGATCTACCAGTAGACCAGTAGAGCTAATTTTAATCAGATTGGTCTAAACGCATAGACAATCTTAAAGTATTGAAGTTTAAATTTCAACAAAATAACATAACAAATAATGTTTATAAATGAATCCTTAAAAACCAAAACCTACAAATATATATTTTAGTTGATGCAACAAAATAATAAACTTTAACAAATATATATAAAACAATTAAATACATATAAAACAGTGTACAAGTTTGATACATATAAAACAGAGTACAAGTTTGATACATATAAAACAGAGTACAAGTTTGATACATATAAAACAGTGTACAAGTTTGATACATATAAAACAGTGTACAAGTTTGATACATATAAAACAGTGTACAAGTTTGATACATATAAAACAGTGTACAAGTTCGAAGGCATAAATTTAAAAGTTTACACCACCACTAGGACACATTGATTTATTAATCATTGGCTATAGATGTCAAACATTTGGTAATTTTTACATATTTTAGAGGAACCAACTCCATTTTTCTGTTAGTAGCAAAGCAATCTTTCATTTGCACCATCCCACAAACAGGATAGCACATACCATAGCCTTTGATATACCAGTCGAGGTGCACCGACTGGAAAAATAGCCCAATGGGCCTACTGATGGGGTTGAGGCACGTTTTCAGTCTAACATTATTAATTCATAGTCTCCATGGCAACATGAACACATGGTCAGGTGTGTGTGCAGGAATTTTAGCAGGGGGGTCTAGTCTGTGGTGAGCGAACTTTATGGGGGGGGGGGGGGGGAGGGGAGAGAGAGACATGCTACCCCAGAAAATATATGGGGGAGGGGGGGGGGGATTATATATTTGCTTGAGCAAAGGCTGGTTTTGACCCCTGAACCCCTCCCCCTGCACACACACCTGATGGCCATCTAACTAATGTTTCATTTCACTAAAATTTCAAATATATAAGACTGGAGCAACATTGAATTAAATGTGATTAAAAAATAAGAAAGTTTGTTTTGTTTAACAACACCACTAGAGCACATTGATTAATTAATCATCGGCTACTGGATGTCAAACATTTGGTATTTTTCCATTAGCAGCAAGTCATCTTTTATATGCACCATCCCACAGACAGGATAGCACATACCATGGCCTTTGATATACCAGTCCCGCACTGGGGGGAGAAACACACAACAACAAAAAACCCTCACAAAACAGTACAAGTTCTCTTACTTGCACTTGTTTAGTCGTGGTGCACTGGCTGGTGATTTAATTTAAATAATTTAAAAACAGGAAAGTTTTAATGATGCCCTGAGTCTTAACGTTATTTCAACATGGTTAAGTGAAAGACTGGCATCCTGCGGCCACCACATTGGCTACCCCTACGAACAGTACTGATGAGGTACATGATGTGCCCTCAGGAGTTTGAATAAAAGTAGGTCATGGTGACCTAGTTATGGTATGCAGCACACTGCCATCCCAAAGTCTGATGATTCTATATGAATTGATAAGGAAGATATGGCTTGGACACAGATTTCCTTTAATGTGCAGTAGTTAATGTGTGAAAAGTAGGTCGTATTGACCTATATATGTTACATAACACACCATATTCCCAAATTGTATTTGCATACATGCTTTGATGATTCTATATGAATTGGTAAGAAAGATATGCCCTGGAAACAGAAAGTAGTTATGTATGGACAGACAACGTCATACCTTAACATGACCCATGTTAGATGGGTATCTTTTATTTTCACTTCAATAAAAGTTTAGTCCCAAACGTTGGATTGTGGTGGGCACACTGACAGTGGGACAAGAAGTCCAACAAGAAACATACTCACAAAACAGGCTGATGTCAATGATACAAAAAAAGAGTTAAGTTTGTTTGGTTTAATGACACCACTAGAGCACAATGATTAATCATTGGCTAATGGATGTCAAACATTTGGTAATTTTGACATACAGTCTTACGAAATCTGCTACATTTTTCATTAGTAGCAAAGGATCTTTTATATGCACCATCCCAGAAACAGGACAGCACATACCAGTCTTTGATATACTGGTCATGGTGCACTAGCTAGGAGAAATAGCCCAATGTGCCCACCGACTGCTATCGATTTTAAACCCGACCTTGTATCAAGTGAGCTCTTTACCACTGGGCTACACCCACCACCCTCTTTAACAATACAAATAAGCAAATATGAAATATAGAAATCCAATAAATGTTATACAAGACATAGAGTTGACTATTTAAAAAATCTTTGGAATTAAAGTACATTATATACTGCATATTGCATATTATATTACATGTGATTGGTTATGGACAATAAGAACTGTGCAAGTAGCTAAAAGTACACTATGTTTATATACAAGAATATATTATATATGGTACTACATATTATACAGACTGGTTATGGGTATATCAAAAACTGTTTAACTAACTGCAAATGATGAAAACAAAATTCCATGTGGTCATATCAAGTTCAAATGGTGTTCACTTAAAACTAATTTCATAACACTGTTCATTGGAGCACATTGATTTATTAATCATCGGCTGTTGGATGGCAAACATTTCATAAAACTGAAACACACAAAACATACTACATTTTTTTTTGCTAGCAACAAGGGATCTTTTATATGCACTAATCTCACATTACAGCACATACCATTACCCTTGATAAATCAATCGTGGGACATTGGTTGAAGCAGGGGGGGAAAACCCATCAGAGAATGGGTCCACTGAGCACCTCACTTGAGAGCTGTACCAACTGAGCAGATCCCGACCCGTGACAATTAGTAATACTTTCATGAGAATACAAATCATATTCTAGGGGTTAAGACTAGTGCACACATTTAAAACAAAACATTTTGATAAACAGTCCTCTCAAAAATTAAAATCTTTATGTACCCTTTTAGGAAGGAGTACCAAAACAATAGGATGATTTGTATCCTTGTAGAAATGTTATTGAGAATTGACTAGTAACTTTATAAAGTTCAATTAAATATTTGTACCTTTAAATGAACACAAGTAATCAAAGAAAACCTCATTAAATTTTTATCCTATGTTGTTGCATTATTTATTTTGTTGTATTAAAATTACAAATATTGCATTTTGGCTAAAACATTTTGCAAATGTGTGTGCTTATTATACTGTTTTGTATAAAAGGTGTTTACTAATGTGCTATCATTCATATTACACTCTAACAGAATTCATATAATCATATAAATTCAACAACACATGATTAGTGGATGGAAACTTAATAACTGCATATTATACCATATCTAAATCCACTATGCTCACTCTATTACTGTTAATTCATTTATTTGCATTTAGAGCAACAAGCTCCAGTAAAGGCAGTATAAAAGAAGTGTGACATTAAAGTCCGATAAAACCCAATGGCAGGTCATGTCTCAGTAACCTTTTGTCAGACCAATCAAAGTACACTGTACAAAAAATGTGCCATCAGTTCAATGTATGAATGCTACGGTACCTTAGCCAGTTTACTCTGTTTACAGTGGAATCAAAATGGTATCCCAAACAGATCTACCAGTCAATAGGATATGTATAGGCTTTGTATAGCATGTGGATTCTTTTAGTGTAACATCTAATATCTGCTTTTGATATGTTTTTCACATTTTCATTGATCACAACTAAAATGGTACAACTGAACCAACAATTGAAGATTCTAGAAGCTACTGGGTAATCAACTTACCAGCCTTTGTGATGTAGTGGTTAAACCATCGACCATAAAGACTTCTCTCTCACTAACCTGCTGTCCTGGGCCCCATTCCATGAAGCGATCTTAGCCCTAAGATCAACTTAAGTGCATAGGGTAGCTCTTCGCTTACAGTAATCTTAGGGCTAAGATCGCTTCGTGGAACGGGGCCCTGGTCAGAGTCCAGATAGTTGACATGTGTGCATAGGACAGCGTGCTAGAACCTAATGGGATTTTAGCGCGAAAATAAGTATAAATGGATAATCTTCATCAGGAAAGACAAGTGATCACTCGCACTCCCCTCCACAATTGCATGAGAAGTTGGTAGACAGTTATTCTGCCATTGTTTTGGTTTTTCACATCTTAATGTACATCAGAGGAAGCATAGTGGATTTTTAAGTCCAATTTCCATCGGACTGCATTTCAAATTTGGCCACTTGATAAAACCCACTTACGAGTTAAATATCAACCATGAGAATCTGAATGTCCATGACGTTGGTTCCAGTGAGTCCAGTTTTGACCAGGTGGATTCCATTCTGCACCTTGCTGAACACGGAATACGAATCATTGTTGTCTAGGTACGCTTTCAAAGAAAGATTTTCCGTCTTGGTTTGAGCAACAAAGTGTGCATTGACAATGGCTCCAGCTGCATCCGTCATTCCATCCTGGCCGTCCGTCCCGCCACTGAAGAAGGAAACATTGTGATTCCTCATGTCAATATAGTCAGCAAATAGCTCATCAAGATGAATTGCGGCTGCCAATACCATCTCCTGGCTCCGGCCTCCAATCCCCGACCCTCTCACGTGCACAATTGTCTCCCCTCCACTGATAATGCACACTGGTTTGCTGGAGTTTTTGGCCTTTTCCGTGATGTTGACAATTTCATTGATTGTTGTCTTCTTAATCCCAGCTTGCACCAGGTCAAGCTCGAGCCCGCGTAGCTGAGCCATGCATTCCTGTGATGCTCGCCTGACCAGGAGAGAGATGAAGCAGGCCAGTTTGGCAAACATGGCCGCCACTTCCTTAGCCTCCCCATCCATGCTGTTGGAAAGAGTGTACGTCGTGTATCTGAGAGCCTCTGATTTCTTCGTAGCAGCTGATGTTGCGATGACGTTGCTTCCGACAAGGATGTTGTGCACCCATTTCCATCCGGATGATAAGATTTCTTTAGGGTCTCGAGAAGCGGCGTTCTGGGTTTTAATCTGTTTCCTCAAGTGTGTGACCACTCTCTGCGGAACCTCTTCCATGATGCCAAGCCGATTGAAGATCTCAAAACACTGGCTGGGGTGAGAGCAGTTCGGAACTGTCGGACCACTGGCAATATCGTCCAGGGAGTTACCAATCGCATCCGACACAATCAAAGATATTATCTGAAATTGGACATTATGAATTAAAGGTTAAATTAACATGCAATAGTGTGTAGGGATTGTTTGTTTTATAAAAACAATTATCAGCAGTTATGAGGTGCTTAAATATGTCTAGAAGACTACTGAAGAATTAAGCTGCCATTTTGTGATTAACAGCAATGAATATTACACCCACCATTCTCACACACAGGCCAGCAACACTATACTACAACCACTGGTATATTAGTCATGAAGTAGTGAAGTTTGATTGGTAAGCACAGACAAGTGCACCACAGACCTGTCAACCTTCCCAGATTCCGTGTGAAATCTGCTGCTTTTTCAACACACACCTCCTGCTTTCTCTTGACTAAAGGTTGACAGGTCTGGTGCACCATCCCTCAGAGTCAAGGGGACCAACTGCCCTCACATTCATCCCCAGTGCTGGAGCAAATCTTCACATTGGGGCAAAACGAGCTGGCCTGAAAACTATTTTAACTGTATTTCCATCATTCTACTCAAAATATTAGTTGCAATCCATATAAAAATGCTTATTGATTTAGATCCCTGTATACTAACTCTTTAACAGTAATGCAAATATGAAAACACTATTAACCACCTTTGTGCATTTGCATTTAATTTGGGCAAAACCCTGCGTATGTTATTGGTTCCATGCCCTATAATTCTATAATAGTTCTGACTTACTTGTGTTGGGTGCGCAGCCTGTGCAAGTCCTCCCCCTTTGAGGACCTCTGTGTTTCTGCGTACGACGTTCAGTTCGTGTATGGTGGCACCACCCCGCGACATGAGACTCGTCAGCTGCATAATGTCAGTCAGGGTTATCGGGTCACATGGCATCGGCAGCAGGGACGAGCCACCTCCTACAAATACAGAGGTTTTAATTAATTACTGCATTTCTGACAGGTATATTAACAGTGACTGCAATGACTAAAATAGACTTCAGTATCTAGACAATATCCTTCTCCTACAAATACAGTGATTTTAATTAATTACTGCATTTCTGACAGGTATATTAACAGTGACTGCAATGACTAAAATAGACTTCAGTATCTAGACAATATCCTCCTCCTACAAATACAGCGGTTTTAATTAATTACTGCATTTCTGACAGGTATATTAACAGTGACTGCAATGACTAAAATAGACTTCAGTATCTAGACAATATCCTCCTCCTACAAATACAGTGATTTTAATTAATTACTGCATTTCTGACAGGTATATTAACAGTGACTGCAATGACTAAAATAGACTTCAGTATTTAGACAATATCCTCCTCCTACAAATACAGCGGTTTTAATTACTGTATTTCTGACAGGTGTATTAATGTTAACACAACAGTGATTGCAATGACTAAAATAAACAGGGCTTCTAGAATTTTTATAAAATCCACCAGCCATGGGATCAGTGATTTAAAACATTTACTAGCCATGATTAAAAATTCACTAGTCCTACTTTACTTTTAAGTTAATACATTTTACTAAATAATAGTAATAATAATCAGATATGCCATCTAAATAGGAAGATAGAGCTTAAAAACACTAGCACTGGGGTGTTGGGGTGGGGGCAGGCTATTTATATTTACAACATTTGACTTCTTCTTTTTTTTCACTAACCGTCGGACATGGCAATAGTAATTATTTAGTAACCCGACATTGAATATCACTAGCCATGGGAGTGGGGCTACCATAATCTAGAAGCCCTGACTGAGCAACAAAAGAAAGAAATGTAAATGTAAATTTTTTTCTTAAATCAAATTAATTTATTCACTATCTTGATATACTAGACTTGAGGCACTGGTTGGGACAGGAAAAAACTTAATCCGAGAATGGGTCCACTGAGTGAATTTGATCCTATGACCACAGGCAAGTGCTCTACCGACTAGGCTAAATCCTGCTCTATGTTGGAGTTAAAGTCTATGCTCTGAAGAGATGTGTATGTAAAATGACCTGCACTGTAATGAATTGAAGGAAATGTTTTATTTAACAACGCACTCAACACATTTTAGTAACAGTTATATAGCGTCAGACATATGGTTAAGGACCACACAGATATTAAGAGGAAACCCGCTGTCACCACTTCATGGGCTACTATTTTCGATTAGCAGCAAGGGATTTTTTATATGCACCATCCCATAGACAGGGTAGTACATACCACAGCCTTTGACATACAAGTCGTGGTGCACTGGCTGGAATGAGAAATAACCCAATGGGGCCCACCGATGGGGATCGATCACAGACTGACCGCACATCTAGCGAGTGCTGTATCACTCGGCTACGTCCTGCCCCGTAATGAGATGAATGACCAAATATCTTATATTTTTATTTATCATGAAATTATACAGCAACTTGTACACTTACCAGAAATAAGGACAATAACAATGTCAGTCTTTTTCAGAGAAGAAACCAGCGAGTGGATCTCCTGTGCAGCTTTAACTGAATCTGTATCTGGAAGATTATTTCTGGCACCTTCGTAGATCTTTATTTTGCTGCCTGTCTTCAGTAACATGTCTCTATAGTCATTAAAAATAATGAGAATAACAACAGTGAAAAGCAGAACACATTGGTTACATTTTATTTGAATTATAATTTAAGTTTCAATACTTATGATAATAGAAATAGAAAATACAGGAGAACATTTCTCAAAAATATTTTTCAATCAACCCCCCCCCCCCCCACCACCACCACCACCACCACCAAACAGTCCAGTGGTGTAAGAGTTAAACCTAAATGGACTTAAGGTTGGTAGGTACTTCAACTGCTCCAACCCAGAGCACATTTAATGACTCAATGAGTAGGTGCAAGGCCACAACACCAGCTTCTCTTTAACTAACCACAGATGGTCCAGAATTTAAAGGTGAGTGCCCTGGACAACATGCTTGAACTTTAATTGGATATAGGCATGAAAATAACTATAAAGAAATGAAATTAAACCTTCAGCTGCAAAGTTTTCACTCACTTTAAACAACAATACTCTTACTGCTTTATACATTAAAATGCTTTATCGACCAGATGTCACTGCACGGTGTATGTTTTGCTTGCCTAATAATGAACCACTCTGTCATGTGATCAGTTCTTGAACACTAATCTAGTCCTAGGTACTCACAGTTTATCTGCACGATGCAGGGCGTCCACCGCTCCGTGAGGGATGCTGATGATGCCGGTGTTGATGTGCTCGCCGATAATATCTTCCACCACCCGTGCCATCCCACAGACAGCCTTCCCGAACCCGACAACGTAGACATTGTTGTCGAGGCAATACTCGCGATCATCGGCAACCAGCGTGGATTTCTCCCATGAGTAACGAAGCACTGTCTGCAACATCTGACGTGGGAGAACCGATTCGATGGCATTCAGGAATATTGAGCGCGTGTCAACATCGAAAGACCTGCTAACTGTAGTACTGTGGTTGTGCATTGTGCAGTGACTTCGGGCTGGATGTGCAGAGAAATGATGCGTCAGAAGAAAATTATTTGTGAAAGACTGGTTGCTGCCCAACAGTGCTTGGTGGTGGATTTTCCGACGATGCTTAGTAATGAAGCCAAGCAGAGGAAGAGATCTTTCCAGTAAACCAAAAGTAATATTTGGCAATCTGTAAAAACAAGAACTATTTATAAATAATACTATTATTTGGCCAATAAAAAAATATGACTGCTTAAAATAATTTAATAAACAAATTGATTATAAAATTTTTAATAACACTTTATTCACTAAAGGTTTATCAAATTATCAGACCTCTCTTAATTGCAGACCTGTACAATAGTTTCATTTGTGCATAAATGGTTTACACTAATTTTCAATTCCCAGATGTTTCAATAATGCTGCCTCATTGTTATTAATTTATATTTGAGGTCAGCAAATCAATATCCATTTTCTGCCAGTTGATATTAACAAATGAACATTTCTCATTAATAAGTAATAAAGTCTAAAGTTTGTTTTGTTTAATGACACAACTAGAGTACATCGATTTATTAATCATTGGCTACCGGAAGTCAAACATTTGTTAATTTTGACATATAGTCTTGGAAATGAAACCCGCTACATTTTTCCATTAGTAGCAAGGAATCTTTGTATGCACCATCCCAGACAGGATAGCACATACCACGGCCTTTGATATACCACTCATGCAGGGCTCGAAATGCAGTGTTAGTACATGCACCGGTGCATGCCGATTTTTGCGTGTGCATGTAACTTTTAAAACTGGGTGCACGCAGTGCATGCTAATATTTTTCAAGTACTGTGTATTGCGTAAAAAAGTTGATAACTTGCTTAATACAAAACACAAATATTCATACGTTTTTGTAACAGGCCTATTATAGATTTCTGTAAGGCGTTTACGTTGGGTGAAATTTTCAGATTTGATCAAGAATCAGTAATAAACGCAGTTGTATAACGTTCCGGTACTGTTAATAAATAAATATAGGTATTGCCGAATAATTCTGAATAGCTTCGTATAAATTAAAAAAACGAAGTTGCCTTTTTTTTGGTGCATGCAACTTTTTTTTCAGCATGCACCTGATGCATGTAGATTTTTTTTCTTCATTTCTAGCCCTGTCGTGGTACACTGGTACAAGTAATAATTACAATCTTATATATTTCTACCCTTTATTTTAGGACTGGATAGGTGAAATTGATAATAAACACTAGTTGCCTATCTTATCTTAAGGTATAATACAGATCTATGCATGATTAATTCTATAGACAAGATTTTTGGTAAAACCAATCTTGGTGCACTGACTGGAATGAGAAATAACCCAGTGAACCCACCATTAAGATTCGATCCTAGACTGACAGCACAGCAGGTGAGCACTTTACCGCTGGTGTACATCCCCCCCTTGTGAGTTGTAACAACTGTAGATTTGATAAGTAACTATTGTCGACAATTACAGGAAACACAGTAGAGCAGTCTCTTTAACCTGAATACTTAATGTAAGGGGTTAGATCTGGATCCAACTCAGTAGATCACTTGCCAGAAGTGTTTTAGATGTAGCATTGAACCACCTCAGTTAACTCATTCTCAGTTCCCCCCCCCCCCCCCCCGTCCTAACCAGTGCCCCATGGCTGGTGTATCAAAAGTCATGATATGTGCTGTCCTGTCTGTGGGAAAGTACATACAAAGATCCATTGGTGCTAATGGAAAAATGTAACAGGTTTCCCCTGACCACTTGTCAAACTAAGCAAGCGCTCCATATATAATGTGTTCTAACGGCGTCCTTAATTAAAACAAACTCTTCATTTTGTGTGAATTTCACTTGGTGTTAAACACCCATTATATCATAGTTGCACTGTTGCAAGGGCTGATAGGATAGCACATACCATAGCCTTTATACCAGTCGTAGAAAACTGGTGTAACGAAAACAAACAAACCTTAACATCAAGTTATACAGCCCCATTAATTGTACTTGTCAGTCTATAGTGGTGATGAACTTGCATGTACATTATGTATCAACTAAGAAATCATGATTAGGAGTAGTATGTATATCAATTATTGTTACCTGAAAATGCAATTAAAAACCATTACACATCAATCTAACACTCAGAAAACTGGACAGGATTAACTTTTTTTTCCAGCTGTTCTTTCAACGAAGTAATCCGAAGTTTTCCGAATTCTCTTTTGTTGCCGAACATATCCGAAGTTCCTCTTTTGTTGCCGAACATATCCGAACTTTTCCGAATGAAATTAATCTTTGTTTATTTAATTTATTATTATTATTATTATTATTATTGTTGTTATAAATAGTTTTAATAATGCTTTTGATAATGTCATAAATTGCATTAATATTTATTTCGGGAATTATGTGATTAATTGTTATAAATAAAAAATAAAATTAATATTATTTGGTTAAACCGGTCCGCATAAAATTGCAGCCCGCCATGCTACGTTACGAAAATGAAGATTACCGATAACATTGTGCGAAATGTCAAAGTTGCAAAAGTATTTAGAGAAAATACTGACAGAATAAATAGTCTTGATTTTTCGGCAAATGGTGAAACGTTAATATCTAGCAGTGACGACGATTCTATTGTGATCTACGATTGTATCAATGGAACGTAAGTGGTGAACCAGTAAACTGGTAAAGGGGGATAACTTATTATAAACCAAAAACAAAAGGTTTCAACAAAATTGTTGTCTTATTACCAGGATGCCAAATTTTTTATGTTCTGCTATTTAAAACAAATTTAATAGCAGATCATATTTTACTTCCTATATCGAGCCAGGGTTTCAAAAAGTAGTCTACAGGCAAAACAAATCTGATTGAAAAAATAGAAGTGACCTTTCTGTTCCCAGGAAAAGGGTTAAATTTGATATAGTGCCATTAGACTAGTGGTTAAAGTGGGCAAATAGTCCGACCCGTACCCTTCTATAAAAGGCTCTAGGGCTAACCCTAACCTTAAAACTAATCCTAACCATTGAAAGGGATATATACGGGTAGGAACTCATGCCTAAAATGACCAGTACGTTTCATAATGTTTTGTCATATTCCTTGATCATTCGGAAAGGTTCTGAATTATACACTAGGTTTCAGTACCAGATTAAAATTTAAGCAAAACAATTTAATATTTCCAATAAAAATGTGATAGTATTAAGTACAGTTCTTTGTTTTAAATGAGATTTCTGCTAGATGGTATGAAGGGTAAAATTATGTTCCCTAAAATCTTGTAACTTAGTAGATATATATATACATTTTTTTTTACAGGCCATAGGATTTCAAACTTCATTAAAAACACTTTTTCTTTTCCATGCCTTGTGATCATGTGAACCTATCGGAAACTGTTTATATTATATTTGCTGAATAGTCTTACTTGATATATAATAATCATGGAAAACAAAATTTCGGTTCCATGATTTTACTGACACGCAACCGATACAGTACCAGAAATGATTTTAGTATCAATGTTACCGTGAAATCTGAAGGCCTGTTTTAGATAGGTGATAGTCAGAAAACTGCTGTTTAAAATTGGTAAAAGTGCATGAAATGCCGGGTCCAGTTTCAAAACATTTCAAACCCATATAGGGGACATATGGTTTAGTTTGTTTTTATTACATACCCTCAAATTATTTTCTGGCAGAAAGCCTGGTTAACTGATACTTTAAAACCGACAAGATGCTAAGTGAGTTATGACACTTAAGAAGTCTTAGTTCAAGTAGGGGAAGGCTATACAAAAAAAAATAAGTGATAGGTACAGGTACATGTACATGTAGAAGAATCTGCCAGATTAGGCAAAGATTAAAATGAATGTAGTGAAGAAAAATTAATGGGAGTAGTAGGACAAGAACAAATAATGTAAACAGTATTGACAGTTCTTTTTCTTTTCTGTTTTGCAGGCCAAAGAGAACTCTGAACAGTAAGAAATATGGGGTTGATCTCATCAGATACACACATGCAGCAAACACAGCTCTCCACTGTTCCACTAAGGTGGATGGTAAGTAAGTTGACTCACAGTCTGTTAATGGGTACATTTTACTGTCAAGCAAGTGTTCATCGTTGCATATTTTTACTGTGATGTACGTATTGTAGTATTGATCATTAATACTTGGAATCCAAAAGTATCTAATTGTGGTTTCAAAATATTTTATGTACATACAAGTACTGTTATCTTATTGTATAGTTTTGGAGTAGAGATCTGCTTTTTAACATTTGTATTGTATGAACAACATGTAACCAGTACAGCATTGTGTAATTTTGAGATGATGTCTGTACTTTAATTATTAACATTTATATTTTTACACTGTGTATCGTGTTTTTAAAGTCATTAAGTTTTTTGCTTTTATTATGCTAGGATTAAAAGGTTTTAGATTAGCTTTATGCATTTTATCTTTCAGACACGATCCGCTATTTGTCACTGCATGATAACAAATACATCAGATATTTTCCAGGTCACACTAAAAAGTAAGTACATAACACAGGTAAAGAATTTTTTTAATACATTATTTTTTAATAAGGGGGTGTTTGCTGTTAACATCTGTCAACCTTTTCATGAGCATACAAACCATATATGCTGGGGATTGTGGTGGGTGGGGGTAGTGGTGGGTAACACCAGCCTTGCAGTTGAAAAAAAATAATTATGATAAATTCATATGAAATTTAACTTTCAGTGTACATTTTTAGGAGTATAATAAATATACATACTGGTGCTTGAGCCAGAAATGTTTTGGACATCATTAAATATCTAATAAAATTAAAAAGTATGTACAAAAATCAAGAATTCTGTTGCAGTTATTGAAATTTGAATTCCATGTTTCTTTGGTTTTCTGTGTTGTGGAAAATCATTCCCTTTAAGAAAAGCTAATAATAATGTACATGTATTGTTTGACATTATTTTAACCAAACTACAAGTTCTTGTCTGTCTTGTAACTTTGATAGGTACGTTGTTTATTATCATGTTTATTTTCGTTTCAGAGTGGTTACTCTCAATATGTCGCCCATTGATGACACGTTTCTGTCTGGGTCGATGGACAAAACAATCCGCCTGTGGGACTTGAGATCACAGAATTGTCAGGTAATGCTTGCCACACATCTACCGATTAAACACCGATTGACTGTTGAGTCGACAGTATTCTGAAAATGTGCACCTGCACACACCAGCTGACACAACAGTCTAGTCGTTGCAAAATGGAGATTGGACACAATTGTCATGTCTCTGCCCTGCACACACCTACCGATTAAGGCTGACATGACTGTCAAGTCGGCGTTAATCAATGGGTGTGTGTGCCATGCATAATACATGTATTCAACAACAATATTTTAAAACATAATGGAAGTCTTTCTTTTTCTTTGTGTTTTCTGTGTTTGTTAATGATTTGTAACCTGGCAAATCCTTATCATTATCTATCTCATCCATGCATTCCTGACTGTTTCAGGGTCTTATGTACCTATCAGGTCGTCCAGTTGCTGCCTTTGATCCAGAAGGTCTTATTTTTGCAGCTGGAGTCAACTCGGAAACAGTCAAACTCTATGACTTGCGGTCTTTTGACAGGGTATGTCTTAGTTGAAGGTGTAAATTGTAACTAGCTTACTGTGCAAGTTGTAACACATGACCACTTACGGCCATGTCATTTCTATAATTGGGTGTGAGGCATTTGTATCATTTTTTCAGTGTTTTGTTGTGAAATGTGTTGCTGATTTATGTGCAGAATGCTATTAAATTGGCAACACCTGGAAAGTGCTACAACATATTTCCATCTCTGATAGTCCTTTAACCCTCTGATTTTTTTTTGTTTTACCCTGGATTTTTTTTTTATTATCACAATTTTTTAATTTTTTTATTTCTGTTTATTGTGTGTGTTGGGGGGGGGGGGGGGTCTCCCATTTTTATTTTTGATGGTTTTACCATTTATATTTTTGGAGTTTTTCTACCATCATTATTTGTTTTAATGATTTCTGTTTCTTGGCTTCTATTTCAGGGACCATTCACGACTTTCAAACTACCGCAAGACAAAGACTGTGATTGGACAGGAATAAAATTCAGTCCCGATGGAAAGCTTATTGTTATTTCTACAAATGGCTCAGTAGTTCGCTTAATAGATGCATTTCAAGGAACGCCATTGCAGAACTTCACAGTATGTTTCATTGGACATTAATTGAAGATTTTCATATCTAAACTTTTTTGTCTGTTCACTAATGTTCATGTTACAAACTATTAGTATATCAGTAAAGGTTAAAGGGGATTTATTCTTAGGAAATATTAAAGTATACCGTGCTGCTAATGGGAAAATGTAGCAGGTTTCCTCTGTACGGCTATGTCAAAATTATCAAATGTTTGACATCCAGTAACCGATGATTCATAAATCAATGTACTCTAGTGTTGCTAAACAACACAGACTAATTATTAGTGTATCAGCTGGTCAACTAATGCTTGAAGAATTGTGTTTTAAATACTGTTGCCTGTTGAAAATATTGCAAAGAGTTAATTAGTAAGTGGCCGGTGACGGTTTTCAGTGGCTATTGTTGCCACCACTGCTGCCTACTTTATATGCTTACAAAGTATACACCTCACTGCACTAAATAGATATAGCCATCTACATTTTTCAAACGGCCTCCTACTTTAAAGACTGAAAACCTTGGAATAGAAATTCATACAGTGTCGTTTTAATATTAAACATGAATGGTTACTTTCATGCTGATTTTTTAATTATTTTTGTAGGGATTTCAGAACAACAGAGGTGTTCCGCTCGAGTCGTCATTCAGCCCCGATTCTCAGTTCGTTTTTGGAGGTGAGCAACTAAGTGTTAAAAAGTTATTACGGGGCTGTGCAATAATCACATAACAAAACATTATGGAGGAGGGAAGAGGGTGTTTACTAAGAGTCATTTTCATTAATAAATTAAATACAGATAGTTGTGGCAATTGTTTTTATTACAGATGAATTTTTAACCAAGGTCAATGTATTTATTAATACTTTAAAAAATACAAACAGAAAATGCAATAATGTTGATCCAGTTACATCACAGTAAAAGATCAAGAGCTTATGTAATTTGAGAGGGATTAAAGTTGTCTTAATATTAACTAAACATTACATGGAAGGGCTTTACAAAAGTGGCCAGATAAGGCAACTAGAATGTTACAGAATTATTGACTCTTCTAGTTACAAGATTATTAACTTTTAAAACAATCTCTTAACTTACACTAAATAATATTATCTTGCAAAACAAAAAACATTTAGTTATCATTATATTAACAGACTCGGACTTGTAATTAGAATTGAAATTTGTTTATTTAGAGACAAAGATTAGTGAAAAGTTTTTCTACTCTGAAAGATACATATTTTTAATAACATCTGCATAAGTGATTTTTAATAGTTAAAAAGTTTGAACAAAAAATGTTGTTGGTGCTAGTTTGAAATAGTCCAGTTTATATACAAGGATTCAGCCTATTCAGTAAGATCACTCGAAATGAATGTTTTGATTGTTTCAGGATCAACTGATGGGAAAATCCACTGCTGGAGCACAGAGACTGGTTCTAAGATAGCAATACTCAATGGAGACCATCCCAGCTCTATACAGAACGTACAGTTCAACCCAAAGTTCATCATGCTCGCCTCGGCTTGTACCAACATGGTGGGTACACTGGCAAATCATATTTTGTTGATCAGTTCTACATGTAGTATAAAACACTCACCAATAGTGTTCTTTTCTTACTGTGTTACCAGGGCATGGCTTCCAAAAAAATTCATGTATTTCACTTTGTTTTTACAAAAATTAATCAGTGATATTAAACTTGAGCTGGTAAACAATTGGTATATTAAAGTTATAAGAGTGATTTCATGACTTAAAGGGACACGCCATAGTTGCGGCCAGTTGTTAACCATTATGTCGTTTTTCGCTATTAAACCCATTTTTCCACAAATAAAATTGCACTTTACTTACATTTTATTATTTAGAATACACATTTCCATTCACCTGAAGTGCTTTTTGGTAATCCTGTTAATCCTGATGTTTGTAAAACCACGAAATGCATTTTTTGTATTTCTTAACAACAGGCGTGCACTCGAGAAAAAAACGTTAAGCAAGCGAGGTCCAATCTATTTTTAGAGCGAATCTTCCTGTGTAAACGTCACAGACGTTGGTATACCATGTGACCGTTGTCATTTTTGGTTCGGTTTGTTTTCTCATGCACGGTTCGCGCAATCAACATCTGATTTGTTGTCGTTTGCTTGTTGTTCATTTGTGAGATTTTTCTTCACAGTTCGTGAACATTTTCAGTAACAATAAAGTTCAGACAAGTAAGTGTCTCAATACAAAATGTTACAAACCCTTAAAACCAATAATTTTGCTAAGTCTTACGATATCTGGAGAGGGGATACAACCAGGACAGAACAGTTGGAACATGAACAGGAGAGGTGAAAAGAACGCACCCCAAGTCTGTATGCACTCTGTGAAATTTGTCGTGACGTAGGCATTGTTGTGCTTCGAGCGACATCTACCGGTGACATCAGAATACTAACTTTCAAAATTATTTCAAGCAATTGGGACATGGGGATTCCCATGGTATTTATCGATATAAAACCTGCTTTTTCACTCCATTTGATAAAAACGTGATCTAAGTGTGTTACAGGTTTGTAGATTAACCAAATTATAATTTATTTTCGCTGGATGGAACTAGGGTGTGCGGCTTTAAGCTTCATAAAATTGTGACATGTCGTAAGACTAATGTTGTAATTGACAAAAATATTTTGAAAATATTTTTTAAAGGGACATTCCTGAGTTTGCTGCATTGTAAGATGTTTCTGACTAATAAAATATTTCTACGATTAAACTTACATATTAAATATATTTTCTTGTTTAGAATACCATTGTCTGTATATTCAATGTGTTTCTGGTCCTCTTAATATTTGTAAGGAGCCCAAACTGGATTTTGTCTTCAAATAATTTTGTATGTACGAAAAAATATATTTTAGGATATAAAATGAAATTTAACCTAGTACAAATATTAGAACGATCAGAAACACGTTTAGTATACAGCCACTGATATATTATGCAGAAAAATATATTTGGTATGTAAATACAATCGTTAAAAAGTCACTGTTAGTCAATAACATCTTAAAAATTACAGCAAACTCAGGAATGTCCCTTTAAAAGAAAAGCACATTTATTAATGTAAATTTATGTAATCAGCCTTTATTTTGGTGCATGTTTTTGGATAATAAAACATTATTTTGGTTGTTTTCCGAAAACAAAAATCTGTGTAAATTGCAAACAATCTTCTTCTTTTTTTGGTCCATCTCAAACTTTGTGCATGCTATAACTTGATGTATTATAATTTTACAAGACATAAACATTGGTTTATTTACTTCCAGGCATTTTGGCTTCCCTACGTTGATGATGCCCAGTCAGGATAATCAATTGTGTGTGATTATTATTAACAATAATCAATGACACACATCTCGAGTTCTCGAAATGGTTTCTCTTACAAGACATTAGACATGCAAAGTAAAACATTTTACGCAAAAATAAGCTGAAGACGACTGGTATTACAACTCTTACAGAAGAGAAAATGTCTTGGCCATTACTTGTTAATGTAACAGTGCAGTGTGTTACAGAGAAATTATTCCTTAACTCCAACATCTTGGCTTACAACCAAGATTACCAAACAAATTCCAGCTTCCAGTCTACCACAGGTTAAGGCTGAAACAAAAGAAGTGTTTGCCATGGTAGCAGATCTGTCTTGTGCAATCAGTAATGGTAAATTTACCAAAGTCAGGGTGTGTCAAATAATATTTTAGGCAGCTGATGTAGTCCAATTCGTGAACGTGAAACACGCACAAATAACATGAACATTGGAGGTGTCTGCATTTTGTTAGCGGCTGAATAGTGGAAAGAAGTTTCACTCTTTTTTTTTTCTCTTTTTTTTAATATTAGTGGGGTTATGTTGACAACTGCAAGAGCAGTCCACTAAAGCCAAGAATTAATGTGGATTGTGTACACACTGTATATTTTCTGTATTGTGTACACTTCACACATTGTGTAAATGTGTACACTTTACAAATTGTGTATGTAAGTGTACACTTCACAAATTGTGTGCATCGGTGTACACTTCCTGCATAGTGCAAGATGGTGCATTCATTCCCACATGAGAAAAATAAATGAAAACTATTAGTCTACTATATCATCACAAAGTATCAACATCAATCATTTTTCTAAGCATTTCTACTTTTCTATTTTGGTCACTGCTGTGTACATTCGTACCATATTCATAACATCATGGTTACATTAGAAGTAACCTGACCCGTCTCCAAGGTTACATCAGGCCCTAGGTGTTTAATGTACAGGATTTCTGCCAGAGGGTAAAACGGGTATGGTGCCATACCCAAATATTTTTGCAGAGTTTACATTTTTAAGTTGAACATTTGACAAAATTAACGACTCTTATCATTACTGTATGATTTTTTTTAACCCTGACCTTAAACGTAACCCATTTTCTTTCAGTGGGAGGCCCTCCATAACCCCTGTTGACTGTGGTTGCATTAATTCGATAGCGTCCTACCCCCAAAAATTTATTTCTGGTAGAAACACGGATGTATTATATGTAGTTTGAGGTTCTAGTTTGGATGAACATTTTTTCAACATGGATACTGTCCCAGTAAACTGGCTAGGGATTTTTAAAGCAATCTTAACACTACGAAAATTGTAAAACCATCGTAGGCTGTGATGTTACTACAGCACACGTTATAGTGATGTCATTCATAGCTTACGATGGTTTTACGATTTCACAGCGTTAAGATAGCTTCGAAAATATGGGCCCTGGTTTGTTTCGTCGACAGTATTATATCCATATAGGCAATTAATATATTATTTGTTGCAATGCCTCGCTTAAAATCTAATATCACAATAACAGAAATGACAAAATTCAATGTGTTTTTGATTCACTTTAAAATAAAGTTATACAAATTGAAATGATTTTGTATCTTGTATTACGGTGAAACCCCTGAAAACCAATTGTCAGTGACCTGGAATTCCCTTAAAACTGAACGTTTTTTGTGGTCCCTTTTTAAATATCGGTCCAGAACAGACCTGCTCTAAACCAGATACCCCTTAAAACTGCACTTTTTACTTGGGCACCACAACTGGTACATCAAAGATCGTGGTGTGTGCTATCCTGTCTATGGGATGGTGCATATAAAAGATCCTTTGCGGCTAATCGAAAAGAGAAGCCTATGAAGTGGCGACAGCGGGTTTCCTCCCTCAATATGTGTGGTCCTTAACCATATGACTGATGCCATATAACCATAAATTAAATGTGTTGAGTGCGTTGTTAAATAAATCCCTTCCTTCCTGTTTTTACTTGATCCTATGGATGTTTTGTTTAGAGGGGTTTCACTGTATTCACTTCATATTGGAGTGCTTCTGTATTGTTATTCTTTATAAATCTAAAGTTTTATACATTTCCATGTTCATGCTGTAGTAAGTTGTTTTGTAGTACTAGTTTAGCATTACATTCTAGCGACATTCGTAGGCTGTATTTTTTTAGATAGTATTTTGCGAAAAAGTCGACAATTATCTGCAATTAAACTGTTAAAGGTTGTTAAGTGTTTACAAAAATGTTTGGTGCATTCATTACACAACTCATAGTCCATCTACCCATTTAGTACATGACTCAAGTACATGTAGCTGCTTATATATAAACGTCATTGTGTGTCATGTAATGTACCTGTGGATGTGTGTGTGTTCATGATTGTATGATTGTATTTGTGCACATGCATGCATGTGTGAATGTGCGTGCATGTATACGTGGATGTACAGATGAAGATAAACGTGTTTATGTAGAGAGACTGCAGGCAGATTTTGCTTGCATGTTTGGTAGCTCAGTTCAGCAGTTTTCAATACATTAAAACAATGGCAACAGACTTGTTTGTCATATCGAGGGACATAACCAGATGTGTTGAAAGCAACGAACACGTGTGTCTGTTAAAACCATAATTATGTTTGTATTGTGCATTAGTAGACTTGTAAGGAACAGAGTCAAGATTGCAGCTTCAAAGGAGAAAGAACTGGGGGGGGGGGGGGGGGGAGAAATAATTTTCAATCTCTAAAAAATGTTTGATAATTAAGTTTGGCCATTCTTGAATTGTTAGTTTTTCAAATTTTTCAATAAATGTTTTTAAAAAGACTGTCCTGTGTTTGTTGCCATTGTAACATGTTCCAACAAATGGAGCATTTCCAATGACTAAAATTACATATTAAATACATTTTCTTATTTAGAACATCAATGTCTTGATGTCTAATATAGGTTTCTGGTCGTCATAATGTTTGTAGTAGGTCAGACTGAATGTTAAGTCATATCAGTTTTGTATGTATATAAAACAAAAGTACAGTGAAACCTCTCAAAACCGGACCCTCTGTAAACCAGAATTCCCTCAAAACCGGACATTTTGTGTGGCCCCCTTTTAAATATTTGTACAGAAGAGAACCTCTCTTAAACCAGATACCTCTTAAAACCGGACTTTTTACTTGGTCCCGAGTGTGTCCGGTTTAGAGGGGTTTCACTGTATATTTGAAAGTAAATGAAGTCTGAGCTAGTAAAAACGTAGGATATATACAGACACTGATATTCTAAACAAGAACATGTCATCTAATATGTAATGTAAATCGGTGAAAAAGGATGTATTAGTTGAAAATATCTTATATGGCAGCAAACTAAGGACCGTCCCTTTAATAACATCTAAAATAGCATTACCATTTTCTAAATGCTAATATTTTTACAATGTCATTGCTCCTTTGTCTTATGTTCTCCTCTTGTTTGAATAAAGTTTGTGGTTACATACTTCAGAATTTGTTACTTTGATTAATTATTATTTAAGTGTACAGTGTTGGCTTAAAGGGACATACTCTAGTTTTTAAACACTAAGGCATATTTTTTACTATTAGAGCCGTTTTTTATAACTAAAATAATACTTTACTTAGATTTTATTGTTTAGATTATTCATTTCCGTACATTTGAACTGTTTTTGGTCATCCTGGTGTTTTTAATATCACAAAATGCATTTCTCATATTTAAAATAATTTTTAAAAATGCACATGCATCGGTTAACAGTAATGGAGTCGAGTTTTAGTCTATTTTTAGAGGGTATTTCACCATTTCAAAGTCACAGACTCTTGTTTTATTCAATTGTAACTTTATCCAAATGTGTTACAGGTTTGTGGATTTTCTTGGGCTGAAACTAGGGTCTGTCCCTTTAATTAAAACATAGTTAATATACTTTAATTTTGATAACATTCCTCTTGGTTGTTGTATTCTGGACCAAGAGAAATGTTATCACAATTCTGTAATTATACATGGCATTAAGTATATATATTTATCATATAATATCTTACATTTTCACTGCAATCAAAGTAGGTGATATTTTTCAGATCACATACTTTAAGAATTTGATAACTTTGCAAATTAGATGTAAATTAGTCAAGGTCTCGGCACTAGGTTTATTGACATGTACTTGGGTGACACTCCATGATTGACGTATGCATTCATAGTCATCAAATAAAAACACTTCAATGGCAATTTGACACTGAAAGCTGTCCAGCGTTCAGAAAATAAAAAACGTTAGGCATAACTTTATTTTGATGTAAGGACATCCAAAATGACGTCATTCGAGTTTGACATAATTTCCATTAAAAAATACACTGCGCCACATATTCTTACATCATTTGAATATCTAGTAATGGCGGACTGGAATTAAAGTTGCGTGTACAGTTGCTAGGTTTTTTTAGTCCATTGCTGTTCCAACTGGAGTTTATCTATCTATTCATTTGTCCCATATATAGTTTTTTGGGACCTTTTGTTTTTCTACAATGCCTCAAGATGTTGAGCTGAAATTTTATGTATAGCTTTATCAAGTTACTTTCATTGCGATTTATTGATGTTTGACTGAATTATGGCCCTTGAACATGGGGAAAATTGGTTTTCATTTTCTTTTATGGCTCAATTTGATATCTGGTACCGATCCATGGGACGAGTACTGGAGGTCAGCCCCACTCTCCAATAGTTTTAGGTGTCTTGAAAGTCCTGTGTTTAATGTATCAATATGATGAATTTATTTAATTTTAGTGTGGATGATGCACTAAATTGGTCAGCTGTATTTTTTCTGGGGGAAGACTACCTTTATTGCATATTTTGGAACACTAGTGTTCCTTTTTCAAACATACCCCCACCCCCTCCATAGAGAGAAATTCTGCATCAGCCCTGAAAACAGGAATTATAAGAACATTCTACAAACTATTGGCAGTATTAATAACACTTTAATGAGTTATGCATAGCATAATGTTTGCATAGGTGTTTTCTTATTAGCTCTCTCAGTGTTTCAACTTGGGAAAAATGCTGCATATTTTGCCATACGTCATGGTAGGCAGCCTTCACAAAAAGTGGGAGATCCCATCAGATGTGACATTTGAGGGCATTTCACATGCATTGTGCATTTGCATGTAGACCTAATCCTCCAAATTCAATTGGTTATGATAGGTCTACAAAATGCATACATGTCTGTACATGTGAAAATGAATGAATCAATGTACACCTCAGCACAAAAAATACATCGGGTATTGGGTGTCAAACTATGCAAAAATAATAAGTAGATACAGTCCTAAGTTAGGGGCCGGGCATAATTTTCCACATTTTCACGAGCGTACAAACCGTATGCATGGGGGAGGGGGTTAAAGGGCCAGCGTACACTTTTTCAAAATGAAAAATGTCGATCAACATTTTTCATTTGACGGATGTACACTTTTGGGGGGAGGAGGGGGTTGGTCAAAGTGTACTCTTTGTATACGTGTGAAAATGTGGAAAATTATGGATGGCACCTTAAATGAACAGAAGGGATTTGAATGCATCCATAAATGAATATGCATCCAGACATGAACATGTTTCACTTTTACAGACCTTGATGTTTAAAGGTTTTACAACATGTTAAATATTTTGATTAGTTTTGTTACTGACATTTCAGCAATAAGTAAGCTACCTTCCTTCTATAGAACATAATTCTATTGTAAATTATATTATAGCTATCTTTATAATCAGGAATAGCTGATTAATAAACAAAAAGGAAGAAGAACAATATATTTATATTAAATGGCTATTCTTCATGAACAGGATGAATAGAAGATAAAAAGTGTAATTGAATTATGTTCCAATGAGGAAGGTACCCGAGTTAATTTCTCAAATGGTGACAGAAATCCTGAGTATGTACAAAACAAAAAGATTGTTTTAAAAGTAATAAAATGCATAAACATACATGTACTGGTAAGTAACAGTCACAAATGTCCACCATACATGTACTGTACATATCCTTGAAGACTAGAAGTTTTAACAATAATACTTGTTTTAGGGATGTTCCATTATTTGTGGGGTGTGAGAGAAGTACAGTAATTATTTTAGGTTTGGCATGCATACTTTGTTGAAATAAATTTTTAATTTGAAGATGGTGTGTGTTTCGTCCTCCCCCCCCCCCCCCCCCCCCTCCCCCCCCCCCCCCCCCCCCCCCCCCACCCCCCCCCCCCCCCCCCCCCCCCCCCCAGTATGATCGGTTTGAGAACAGCCCTTACATTTTGTACATCCAGGTGATGTTTGGTTGTCTTCTCTAGGCACTGTCAAAACCAAAACCTGTTAGCTGGTATGTGTCAATATTTAGTGACTTCACATCTAACTGTTAGTGACTTCACATTTAACTGTTTAGTGACTTCACATTTAACTGTTTAGTGACTTCACATTTAACTGTTTTGTGACTTCACATTTAACTGTTTTGTGACTTCACATTTAACTGTTTAGTGACTTCACATTTTCCACGTTCCCCTTGGTTGAAAATGGGTGAAGTAACTTATATCTTGTGGCAGTTGCGTATGAATGTCATTGATTATTATGTGATGAAAGCCCTGAATTGTTTGCTGCTCACTTCTCGACAGGAGTATGTGTGCAGTGAGTCATGGGCTCCAGTGGGATCACAAACACGGATATGTCGTCAAACGACCCTGGCTGTCCGTTCTCCAGTTTCCAGCCACTTCCAGAGTTATTTCCTCTTGCTTGATGGATAAGCATCTGTGCGGCTTCAGTGTATCTGCAGTGAATATAATAATAACAGAAAATAAACAATGACTTAACCAGCCATTATACTTAAGACAGGTAGGTATTGGATAACATACTTTAACATTAATTGAATATAATCATGACAGTAAGTTGAAATGAAAACATGGACTTAAAACAGCTACTTAAAACAGCTACTTA
This sequence comes from Gigantopelta aegis, assembly GCF_016097555.1. NCBI lineage: Eukaryota > Metazoa > Mollusca > Gastropoda > Neomphalida > Peltospiridae > Gigantopelta > Gigantopelta aegis. The sequence goes on from NC_054701.1 coordinate 87,095,735, forward strand.
AAGCTACTGAGTCACTTTTACCATGAACTTTACTACCAGTACCCCGCGACTGGTATATCAAAGGCTGTTCAATGTGCTGTCTTGTTTGGAAAGTGAATATAAGGATCCCTTGTTGCTAATGAAAACTCACAGCAGGCTTCCTCTGGAGACTGTGACATCAGAATTACCAAATGTTTGACATCCAATAGCCAATGATTAATTTATAAATGTGCTCCAGTGGTGTCATTAGACAAATAAAAATTTAACTTGTAACCATAAACAGTGCATGTGCAATTGTTTGTGATCAATAGCGTAGCCAGCATGAGATGCTTGCCTCGTCTGGAATTTCCCCAGATTTATTTTATTTTTCCCATGACAATGATATTTATTTTACAGGTCTGGGTTTTCCTTGGCGTTTTTTCCTTTCCGGCTACGCTCCAGGTGATAAATGTGTTATTAAATAATAAAATTACCAGATTTCATACTCAATCAAGTTCAGGGCTGTAAATACCAGCCTGCAAAAAGCAAAAGGCAGTCCCATTTATCAGACCTAACAAATACAATACAACTTCACCGGCTATAACTAGCCCGACAGTTACAAGTCATTATTTCAAGAGACAGCCCACAATTATCTCATCTGTTATTTAGCTCATGATTGTGCTATCATAACGCTCTAAAATACATCTCAGAGCTCTTATTTTTCATATTATCCTAAACCTTCCCCTCTCGCCATGCTGTGTTATTTCCATCAGGCTATTTCTCATTCCAGCCAGTGCCCCACAACTGGTGTATCAAAGGCTGTGGTATGTACTATCCTGTCTGTGGGATGGTGCATACGGTATAAAAGATCCCTTGCTGCCCATGAAGTGGCGACAGTGGGTTTCCTCTCTCAATATCTGTGTGGTCCTTAACCATATGTCTGATGCCATATAACCGTCAATAAAATGTGTTGAGTGCAGGCTATGGTTTTTAACAGGTCATATTATTTTGGCCTGCTATTTTGAAAATAATAACAACAGACCATATTTTACTTCCTACTCTGAGCCCTGAAGTTAATACTGTAGCCTAGGTCTATCACATGGGGGGGGGGGAGATCCTTACCTGTTTTCGTCTGAAGAATTGCTTATGATGTTCCTGGCTATGTCACGAGCTTTCTCGTTAGACAGAACATCCCACAAGCCATCACATCCAACAATAATAAAATCATCTCTGGTAGCTGATGTTTTTTGTAAGTTGAAAACATCCACCTGAAAATTTGTTGAATATTCATTTTTATTCATATTGTTGAATATTCATTTGTATTCATATTGTTGAATATTCATTTGTATTCATGAATATTCATTCAAGTATTTGTCCTGATTGTGTCCTTAATTACAGGGCTGAACTCTGATCAGAATCTGGGGGGGGGGGGGGGGCACTACTTTTTATAAACAAATGAAAAACTATACAAATTAAACCCTGAGATGTGTATGCTATTTTCTGGAGTAAAAAAAAAGGTGAGATTCCCCCCACCCCCCACCCCCCCGAGGGTATGTCCCTGAATTAATTTTGTTTTACGGAAATACTAATTGGCAGTGATATTCATATAATACCAACTTCATTTTTAATAATTTTGTATTAAATTATCTTTGCTTATCAATGTTTCAATACATTTTATTTCTTTATTTATTAATTAGTTTTTTTTTTGGAGAATGTTGTATGTAAATTTGAAATGTTAGTTTTCATAGGATGACTTCAGTAGAAAATGATGAAATTTCTGCTATGTATAACACAATTTTTCAAATTGTTTAAATTATACTAATCTGTTATCTGGTGCCTTTATAAGAAAATTAACAATTTAATCTGTGTAAACAATGTAAATATTAAACAGTGAAATATACCTCTGGGTTAGGAATTAAGAATGGTTTCAGTTTGTAATCTCTGGAAAACGTGGTCGTTAAATTATGATCTCCGATAGATCTTGATACTCCTATTGTTTCCATCAAACGACACTGAAAAAAAGGCAATAAGAGAAATGACATGTATACATACAAAATGTAAGACACTGTATAAACCTTTTAATGACTAAAATTACATATTAAATGTTAAAAATTGTTTGTTCAGAATATCAATGATTGTATAATAAATGTGTTTCTAGTCATTTTACTAACGTTGTAGATCAAACATCATATTTCTTAATGTGTATTCTTTCTTAAAAAAGAAATTATTGGGCGGTAAAATCCAGTTTGAGCTACTATAAAATTAGGATAATTAGAAACACATTAGATACACCATAATGTATATGCCAATTAAATTTTTTCTTCTAAAATATGTAATTGTAGAATGAACTGTAAGTTGGAGGATGTGACATTGACTGTAAGAGGAGGGGTGCAACATTGACTATAAGTTGGAGGGGTGAAACATTGACTGTAAGTTGTGGGGGTGCGACATTGACCGTTAGTTGGAGGGGTGCAACATTGACTGTTATTTGGAGGGGGTGTCACTGACCAGTGGTGAAACACTCGCATGATGTCCGATCGTTTGTGGGCACCTTGAGCTATTTCTTGTTCCAGTCAGTGCAGGCACACACACACACACACACACACACACACACACATCACACATACACATTAGATACACACACACACACATCAGACACACACACACACACACACACACAAACGTCCAAGGCTACACTACTGAGTACAGTTTATATTCTAGGCCCAAGAAAAACATGAAGTTCTGATGTAGTACAATTCTGCTTTAAATAAATCTTTTGCTGTATAAGATGCAACATACTTACAAGTTTACCTTTGCCATAAATAAAAGGAAACAACACATCTTCTTCGGTGACCACTTTGTATGCCCTAAAACAAAATTCGCTCACATTTAACAATTGAATATCACATATTTTGCAATATCTATACACTCATCTCTTGTTGTCAGTTTGACAATGTCAGTTCGATAATTTTCATGATATTGAACTGTCAGAATCATTGTAGTTTTATATACACAAACTTTTGCTTATCGATGAGCTTTAATTCCGTTCATGAAAACTGTCAAGATTTTATTGCCATTAGCATTAATTAGGAATCGTTATCATAGGACCCCAAAGCAAAACAGCACAAAAGGCAAGTATTCAGATGTACCCCTGTAGTAGCTTTTATTAACCTAATGTTAATGACAATTTATAATAGAAACACATTCGTTTTCTTTGTTTTTTCTTTCTTTCTATATTTCTTTCATTCTTTCTTTATTCAAGTTGGCTAGTTTGTTTTAAGGTAGTCTTGCGACTTTCCCCTCCATAGATATACGAGTTTTGTTATTTGGAAGAGTTGGGGGGGGGGGGGGGGGGGGGGGGGGGATCTATTCTCTATTAACGTCATCTCTGAGGTGAACAGACCAGTGAGATTTAGTTGGTTCTTTGCACAAAATTTTCTTGCCCACGTCTCTGTGCAGTACCCTGCGTATGAAGATCGTGTCCGTCACATCCTTCTGGAAAATGCTGGAATACATGTCAGAATTCGCCTGCAATGATTGATAATTAAAGCATTCAATACATCTATACCGCACTATATCATGTCCTGGTGTTGGACAAATTTTTAAAAATTTAAAAATAATGTTTTGAAGATTACGCAACTCTCCTTAAAGAACAAACATTAACAATTATGAGTAAGTGAAAATAAATCAGTTTAGTGACCTCGCTATCAAGCCCTTCCTTGCCGTTTGGGGTTCTACCCCTGTCTGCCCCTTCTCTGTCTGACTGTCTCTCTCTCTCTGTCTGTGTGTGTGTGTGTGTGTGTGTCTCTCTCTCTCTCTCTCTCTCTCTCTCTCTCTCTCTCTCTCTCTCTCTCTCTCTCTCTCTCTCTCTCTCATGGGCGTACATGGGGGGGGGGGTTCGATGGGTTCGACTGAACCCCCCCTGAAATCGCTTTTTTTATAATTTAATATATCTGACATTGATATCTGACATTATATTTACTCAACATAGAAATATATGCCCAATATCTCTGCAATCTATTTTGGAACCCCCCTTTTCAAAATCCTATGTATTGGAACCCCCCTTTTCAAAATCCTATGTACGCCCATGTCTCTCTCTCTCTCTCTCTCTCTCTCTCTCTCTCTCTCTCTCTCTCTCTCTCTCTCTCTCTCTCTCTCTCTCCTCCTACTAAATAGATGTTAAATAAAATTGCTCTGATAAATTTCTAGGATCTGTCTTCATAGAGGTAACCATTTTGGTTGACATACACATAACTTTATTTATTCAAGCAACCAGCATCAAATCAGTAGATCACTATTCACAAACAATTACCATATCATACAGTGATAATTGGGAACCTAAGAATGGTATAAGTAAAACAAAATTATTCATGGGTTTGCCACTGAGTAAGGATAAGAAGTAAAATCACGTGAGCACAGCTGCACAAACCATACCACTAGTTGAAGTCTGTGAAGTTCATTCCAAGGCGTGGATTCTTTGCTAAGTTGCTTCAGCTCATCACCCAGGCATATCACCGCCCTGAAAGGATGGAAGAAAACAGACTCTAATTACAAAAGTAGATCCAAGGAGACCCGTCCCCACCAGTGGCATAGTGAGAGGGGGAGGCCACAGGGCCATGCCCCCCCCCCCACCCCCAATTACACCTTTTTCTTTTTTGACTATTAAATGTTATAAAATCATACATAGTGTAGGTTGCCCCCCCCCCCCCCCCCAAAAACACACACACCTATAAAATCCAGTGGTCCCCACTATATGTATTTAAGTGCCTCTTTTTCTGTCTTTTTATTAAAAAATTTTTTATTGGTTTGCTCTTTTCATGAGTTGGTCCATGTGCCCTTTTTTTCTAAGTCCCACTGGGTAAAATAATTCCTGGATCCTTCCGTGAAATATAAACTAGGATGTACCAATAATACTAATTATAGATTTCAATAATGTATACGTACGTATGGGGGTTAAGGGGGGTCAACTGCTCCAACCCACACCCCATCAAGCCTGGAGGAAACCTTCGTATTCGTGCAAAATCAATGAAGATGTTTTGGCAAAATTAACGGGCCTGAAACCTTTTCATATAGTTCTACTCACAATATGAATTAGTTGTAATCGATGTAAAAATGCTTAGTGATGTTTTGGAACCCTATATGCAGCTGTTCTGAAGTAATGTAAATATGAATAACCGGTCTGGTAGGTAATGGGATCGCAACCCGGTTTCGGCTCCCATCCAGAGCGAGCTTAACGACTCAGTGGATATGTGTAAGACCACAACACCGACGTCTTTCTAACCACTAATCCACTGTCCCGGACAGACAGCCCAGATAGCTGAGGTACTTGCCCAGGTTAGTGTGCTTTAAGTTTGGGTGGCTATAACCAAAGAAATAAACAAATATGAATAAACGTTGTTATTCACATTTGGACATTTTTATTAATTCGGACAAACACCACACACATACACACACACGTACACACACATACACAAACACACGCACACATACGCACACACACACAAATAGGAGTCCGTACGTCAATACTAGATACACAACAATAGACTAAACTATATATATATTATTGTTTCTTCGCTGGTTACCGACCTGCAGTCACCTGTACTGGCCACAAAAACCTTTTCCAGCAGAACAAGGACGACCAGGGCAGCACATCCCCCGGAAATATTAAATGTGGAAAGTTCTGTCAGTATTTGTTCGTCCTGCAATGCACACGAAGAGATACAGGTAATTTTAAAAATATTTTTACAAGATACTGATATTACGTAATAAAGGAAAAATCTGAATGATTTTGTTATCTGGTAGCATGTTAAGCAAATAAAAATACATTATTTATTTATTTATTCTAATGACCGATAGTTGTATTGTCCAAGGACATTTAAACGTGTATACATTTTTTTATAAAATAATTGTCGATTAAAGCTTCTAGAGTTTTGAACATATTTAACTTAAGCTTGTGTTACGATACGGTACGATTCTGAGGGCCACATTTTACGAAGCGATCTTAGCGCTAAGTTCACCGTATGCACTTATAGTGATCTTAGTGCTAAGAACGCTTCATAAAACGTGACCCAGTGCTGTGTACAATATGATACGATCGGTATGATGATATGACCCGATGCGATATGATACGATATTATACAGTAATGAAACTTTCTTACACACCCGTTGGTGAAAACACCAGGCGTTATTTATGTTAACACATACTTGTTAACGATTTCAAGATATACGACTGGCTGCTCCTAGGTGATGACCATGTCACCAATGCCATATATCCAATGAAAAACAACACGATGGAAATCGATTACATTGTGACGTATAGTTAATCTGACAATCATGTGTCTGAGGAGCGTAAGTCAGCTACAAGTGCAAAGGGTTGTAAATATTTTTTAGTCAAAAAAGATGTTAAAATGTGTTGCTTTCGCTTTTATTCTCTATGCACATTTTCCTATCTGATTGAGGTCCTAGCGCTTTGTCCTGGTTATACAATCTTGAAAACAGAGTTCCTCACCGAAAGAAGCTTGTAATTAAGAATGTGCTACACAACAAAGGTTTCGTCATTTTGTACAAAAACACATTTCTGCCAATATAAGAACTGATTTTGCAAACAATTAATTTATTACTTCCAGGGAGCCTAAAATACGTTATTGGGTGGTGCTTGCAAGAAAATCAGGACACAGTGATATATTGGGTCTTCTGCACCTAGACAAATGAGCACTTTTAAACTTTAAAAAAAATTGCTTTTTTCCGGAGGTTACGGAGTTCTGAGGGGAGGTGAGGCAGCTGCTCCACTACCCCTTACACTAGATAATTAGGACTTGGCCTGGTGCATATAAACGTTTTAGAGTCTAGACTCGAGACTAATAGAGTCGGAGACAGTAACGCCATGGCAACGCCATACAAATTGTATGCGTGTGACGTCACTTAAGATTGACGCAAGACTCTAAAACTTTTATAAGCACGGGCCCAGGCCTGATGTTATATCGGCGTTGTATAATTTAGTGTTTAAACAAGTGAAGTAATGACACATACCAGTGAACAGAAGGCGGCCTCCAGGGCTCCGAACACCAAGTCGTCGACGGTCACCTCTTGGAAATACGTCTCGTCCCGATCACCCTTCAGGATTCGGTGCAAGTCGTTGATGATATCAGTCAGTTTTTCCTAGATCAAAGAAAGGAAATATTTAAAGGTCCACAATCATGGCACATTATTAATACACAGTATATAAAACAAATACATAAACATTACAGTATTAAAAACAAAAAACAAAAATACCATCCCAGTAATTAATAAAGTGACTTTTTATAAAACGCTTGGGGAAAAAACTCTCTGCTCAGTCGATTTTACCCGCATCAGACCTGTGACGAGCATCAGGTGTTCTGTTAGTAGGTCAACATGCCGACAGCAGATAATGGTTGTTCGAAAAACATCTGATTCTTAACAGACGCTAGTTTGGACATTTTGGTCTTAACACATTTGTACATCTACTCTAATGGTACCTCGATTGGCGAGGAAGTGGTATATAAGTACGTTAACCTAGTTACCTACCTACTTGAAAGTGGGATGTTAACATTTGACTCTAATAAAAGTATGTGTTCAGATCAGAACGCATTTAAAACAACAAGCAGAATAAATAACATTATTTTATTGATTAATATCACATAAAATAAGGATCTGAATTTATTGACTTAGACAGATCGGTATGATGCAGTGCAGGTATGAACACATACAAATAATAATACGATTTATCTTGCTACCTACACCCGTTACAACAGGTGTTGTTCATTGTTTGTTAAGCATTCAAAGAGGCGCGATTATTTCATAACACTTTCCATGGTGTCCTAATTACTGGGGAATTGCCGTCATTGTTAAAAGGTGATCACTGGCAGACAGTAGGTATGATCGCAAGCGGTGTAGACAGTAAAGGGGCAAGATCGCGCGCCTGTGTAGACAGAGCTAATTACTACATGAAAGGTTCTTTTGTTCTTGAATTTGCATCCGACGTCCGGAATAGATGGCATCCGGTGTCGACAGATTTTTTGTTTCCTAATAGATTAACGGTACCTGAACGGGACTTTAAAACTGTGCCGGTTTACACATAATGCCGGTTTAGATAGATGCCGGTTTGAACAGAGTCCACTCACTCACTCACACTCTCTCTCTCTCTCTCTCTCTCTCTCTCTCTCTCTCTCTCTCTCTCTCTCTCTCTCTCTCTCTCTCTCTCTCTCTCTGTGTGCGTGTGTGTGTGTGTGTGTGTGTGTGTGTGTGTGTGTATATATTGTGTGTATGTGCGTGCGTGTGTGTGTATATACCAACTTTGTGTGTGTGTGTGTGTGTGTATATATATATATATCGTCGCGTGAGAGCGCCAGAAGGACGCAAGTGCATCAAAATTCATTTTTAAAAAGCCGAGATAATGAAGGAAAACTGTTTTTCTTGACGAGTAGTTAAGATGTCAAATGTTTTAATGACAATGAAAGCTGAACATATTTACGATTTTTTTGTATATTTGCGGCATTTATAGCATATTAGGTGTTTTAGTTATTTGCTTAAATAGTTGTACTTACAATAATTATTCATGATTAAATTAAATGCGTCATTTACGACCAACAGTATATCAAGTAAATTTGAATATTTATTCTGAAAGAACCATCACTTCTAAAACATTTCAGTTTTGCAAATCACATATTTATTTTTAAAAAGGAGAAAGCTAGTAAATAGAAACTATTTAGAAGCAAACATTCAAAAAGGAATAAAACGTAAAGTACGTATTAGTAAAATGACCGCTTAAACAAAATATTACGTGAAAAAAGTTATTTTTACTTTTGTTAATAATAATACGATAAATAAAATCAGCAATTGAACAAAATAATGTGAAAAAAAACTACTCGTGAATCTTTGTTTTCTTTGACCCACCCCTGATTTTGTGTGACCTTATCTGGTGCAGGGTTTCTGCCAGAGGGTAAAATGGGTATGGTGCCATACCCAAATATTTTTTTATTTTTTATTTAAGTTAACGTTTTGACAAAATTAATTATTCTTAGCATTACTGTATGATTTCTTAATCCTAACCTTAAACTTAATCCATTTTCTTTCTGAGGGAGGAACCCCCATACCCCTGTTGACTGTGGTTGTATTCAATTCCATAGAGCCATACCCAAAATTTCTTTCTGGCAGAAACACTGTGATGGTAGTGCTCCAGAATCAGACGACTTGTCCATACAAAACCTCTTTTTCTAGGCAAGTATTCGTTCCTGATGAGTCATCAGAAAAGCTGATGTCATATTGTGTGCAGTGTTCTTTCTGTGTTCTTTGCACCATGGGAGTCCTTTTGCAGATAGTTCCTGTTTCTGCTGCCTCAGGGTGTACTTCATAAGTTTCAAGAATACCTGGTTTATTAGCTAGTGCAACAGACAAACCAGAATAGTTAAGCAAACTGGAACTGGTATCCTTCAATGAAGAAACTATATTTAGCAACTTATTGGTTTAGGATACACCGGGTTCAAGTGAACCTCATTCAAAGGATATAGGGTTTACATTTCCAATGAGGATGTGTACTGAATATCAAATCCAAAAGTAGTGTTCACTATACCATGTCCACCTGTTGAATATGTAGGATTCTCTCCAGGTGAGTGAACAATAACCCCTACAGCTTCTGCTGTGCGTTGGGCGTGTACTCTCCAGGTTCTGTTGTGTGTTCAGTGCACATTCCTGGTTTTATTGTGTATTTGGTGATCTCTCCGGGTTCTGTTGTATGTTCAGTGATGTCTCCAGGTTATGTGTGTTCAGTGATCTCTCCAGGTTCTGTTGTGTGTCCAGTGATCTCTCCAGGTTCTATTGTGTGTTCAGTGATCTCTCCAGGTTCTGTTGTGTGTCCAATGATCTTTCCAGGTTCTGTTGTGTGTCCAATGATCTTTCCAGGTTCTGTTGTGTGTCCAGTGATCTTTCCAGGTTCTGTTGTGTGTTGGGTGTACTCTCCGGGTCTGTTGTGTGTTCAGTGCACACTCCTGGTTTTGTTGTGTGTTCAGTGATCTCTCCAGGTTATGTTGTGTGTCCAGTGATCTCTCCGGGTTCTGTTGTGTGTCCAGTGATCTCTCCGGGTTATATTGTGTGTTCAGTGATCTCTCCAGGTTCTGTTGTGTGTCCAGTGATCTTTCCAGGCAATATTGTGTGTTCAGTGATCTCTCCAGGTTATGATGTTTGTTCAGTGATCTCTCCAGGTTATATTGTATTCAGTGATCTCTTCAGCTTCTACTGTGTTCAGAGGTCTCTCCAGGTTATGTATGATGTGTGTTTAGTGATATCTCCAGACTATGTTAAGTGCAGTGTTCTCTCCGTGTTTTATTATGTTAAGTGATCTATGCTCTGGTTTCTGTTGTGTGTGCTAAGTTATGTTCTGCGTCTGTTGTGAGTGATATGTCATATTCAAGTTCCCCTGTGTATGCTATGTCATGATCATGGTATGTTGTATGTGTGTTCTGTCATGTTCTTCTTCAGTTTCTGTTGTGTGTACTATGTCACGTTCAGGTTCTGTTGTGTGTGCCATGTCATGTTCAGGTTTTGTTGTGAGTTCTCTATTATGTTCAGATTCTGTTGTGAGTGCTATGTCATGTTTAGCTTCTGTCGCAAGTGACTGGATAAAGGCAGTGGTATATGCTGTCCTGTCTGTGGAGAAGTGCATATAAAAGATACCTTGCTACATTAGGAAAAATGTAGCTGGTTTCTTCTGATGACTACGAGTCATAATTACCAAATGTTTGACATCCAATAGCCGATGATTAATTAATCAATGTGCTCTAGAGGTGTTGTTAAATATCATGTTCAGGTTCTGTTGTGTTTGCTATGTCATGTTCAGCTTATGTTGTGTGTGCTATGTCATGTTCAGCTTATGTTGTGTGTGCTATGTCATGTTCAGCTTATGTTGTGTTTGCTATGTCATGTTCAGCTTATGTTGTGTGTGCTATGTCATGTTCAGCTTATGTTGTGTGTGCTATGTCATGTTCAGCTTATGTTGTGTGTGCTATGTCATGTTCAGCTTATGTTATGTGTGCTATGTCATGTTCAGCTTATGTTGTGCGTGCTATATTGTGCTAATGTTTTGGTGTGTGTGTTGTGTCATGTTCACGTTCAGCATTCTGTTGCACATATTCTTTAGCTGTAAAGTTAATCAAAGTTCATAGATCTGTCTATCGTTTATGTTGAGGCCACATTCACTTTATTCGCCTTTTAACCTTACGTCTGATTACACTGTCTTCTGTTACTGTACTTTGTCCTGGATTACTTACAATTGCGTTTGTATGTGCAATATTGTTAATCCATAATGCCTACATGTGATTACCGTAACATATAATTAAATACATCCAAAAATCAGTGTAATTATGCTTGAACTTTGGTCGATATATGACACACACAACATTATTATGAATTAAAATTGTATCTACAGATACAAAGTACATGTTGCGAACTTTGCTTCGATTAAAAACACTTCAAAATAGATATTTGTTTTTCAAGAACATTCACCAAAACATAATTATTATTATAATTATGGTGCACATAAAATAGCAAACCATACAAACATTAATATTACTGCAATTCCTATTTATATATACAGACACGATTCTAGTTTGTTACCAAATGGTTCGTTGCATGCAGTATTTTTTTTCCATAATAGACCGGGCTCTCACAACGAAAAAAGTCATATTCTTTTTAGGATTCAAGCACATAAAAATATTGACATAATGTATGCTCTATTGTACTTCGCATTTGTAATTTCTATCACAGACCGATAACAAAGAATACATATGGGTCGTATTTGGCACATACTACCTATGTCAGACATAATTATATAACGAACTGTATTTAAAAAGGGTGTATCTACCACATACGACCAGTCGTGTTCACATAATGGACAGCAAGCAAATCGGAGGAAAGTCGTATGTGTCAGTTACGTCTATTTTCGTGCAAATTGGTATCTGTGATTCACTTACGATCATTTAAATCCTTCTGTATAAGCGATGCTATTAGGAACACAGCTACGACGTTTTAGGTCGTATCTGCCACTTACGACCTTTTAGCTCTCACGCGACGATATGTATATCTATCTATCTATCTATCTATCTATCTCTATATACATATACATAGGCTATACATATACACACACGCACGCACAAAATGTTTGTATTTAATTATGAAATACGAGCCCCATATTTCTTATCGTTCTTGGCTTGGTACCATCCACTGGCGTAGGCAGGGTTTTATATTGGGATGGGGTGGGAGGGAAGTGGAGGAATCCACACTATGTATATACATGTGTATATATGATTTTATAAAATTTAATAGTCTAAACAAAAAAGTTTGATGGGGGTGGGGGTGGGTTCCCGTAGGCCCCCTCCCTACGCCACTGCAGGGACGGCGCATGGCCTGACACTTTTCACAGAGGAACTTTTGTGGGTTATATTTGTTGTATCTGTGAAAATGTCCTCAAATGAATTTGAAAGAAGAGTCGCAACACTATATTTTACACTGCCGCCCCTGGTCTGGTACCCTCCCCGCCTCCTCCGCCCTCACCCTTTTGAGCTCTAGTTTAGCTCGTGCTCGTTGTGGGTTCTTGTCTGTTGTATCATGCGCTATTGTAGAACATGTGCCGGTGGGGATACAGGCTTGGAACAGATATGTTTAAAAAAAAATGATAATAGGTGTCATATTTATCGACCACGTTAAATAATTGTCGTACTCCCCAGGGATAAAGTGGTCACTGCAGATCCTATCCCGTCGTGATGGTCCTTTCCATTACGCACGGGTTCTGTTTAAGAACCACTTCCATGCAAACCCTGTGATTGTCGGTTTGTTTAAAGTTCGGAAAAACTACTGCTTTGATACATCTAAACACTAAACAATGGTTCACCATATTTTACATTTGAAAACTATCTCCAAAAGAAAATTCCATCCATACAATTCAATTCAATATAATAAAATTTACGCGTTTTAAAATATACGTGTTCCACCTTCCCAGTAAAATGTTTGAAAGGCTGCGAATCACACTTTCATGTTATGCCGGTTAGCGTGTCACGAGGTCGCGTGACTTGGCTCTTCGAGTCGACAGCCGTTTTGGCAAGCGATGGATAAAACGCGACTTTTTATTGCGAATATATTAAAAACGGGTAAATTGTTTTAAATTTATTTTATTGATACTTCATATATATTGTAGGCCTAAAAGGTATACATAGATACCAAACAATAGTGAATTCGTTTTTGATAAATGTTGACCTTTAACGACGCACTTAAAACATTTTATTTACGGTTATATGGTGTCAGACATATGGTTAAGGACCACACAGATATTGAGAGGAAACCCGCTGTCGACACTTCATGGACTACTCTTTTCGATTAGCAGCAAGGAATCTTTTATATGCACCATGCCACAGACAGGATAGTACGCACCACGGCCTTTGTTACACCAGTTGTGGAGCACTGGCTGGAACGAGAAATATCCCAATAGGTTCACCGACGGGGATCGATCCTAGACCGATCGCGCATCAAGCGAACGCTTTACCACTGCCCCCCCCCCCCCCCCCCCCCCGATAAAAGAAAACACAAATAGGTTTATGTAGCATATATAATTTATGGAACGAGTTGGGAGGTACATTTCTTTTTCTAATCTATCCCTTAACTGTCTCTTTGTTTAATCCATCTAGATATCTTAACTGTTTCTTTGTCTAATCTATCTTTTACCTAGCTGTCTCTGTCTAATCCATCTATTACATCTAGGGTATAAAACAATTCTCAAACGAATTCCATAAATTTCGTATGACACTTACGCATATGTAATAATCTATTTGATATCCACAAACTGTATGTTATTAAAATCTCCACAAAATCAATGATAAAATATTCAACAAGGTCAGTTACAAAAAACACTGAATTATGCATGTAGTAAATAATCCACATATATTGTAAGAATAAAACAACATAAATTCATCTATCATAATTTTATTTATTTATTCGTATATCCAGTTTAGATGTCATGTTTTCGTTCGTTACTCAATACAACTGAGCGTGGGGAAATACTATATTTATGTAACAGTTTATTGTCAACCACGTGAGTAATAAACATAAATAACGCACCACATGTTACTATAATAATATACTAGATGTGGCTCCCATATTTTACCAGACACGACTTTTCGAATTGATGATTATACAGTCATTTATTCCATGATCCTATTCACACAGAGCGGAGAACTGCAGTCACGATTATAAACTCGTTACATGACATGTTAATAGTTATAAGCTGGTATTCATAATTTGAAGAGAAATTCATGTAATTTTTAGGAATAATTGTAACCAGTGATGAAGAAATTAACATGATTATTATATAAAGTCCACCAGCGGTGAAGAAAAGGGCAGAAAGTAATACAGAATCCATAAACACAAGAAACTTAATTTTTTTTAATTAAAAAAATAATAATAATGGTGTGGGAAATAGGTGATCTAGAATTATATACGCTAGTTGGTAAAAACGGAAAACTCAAACACCTTTCAGTAAAATTGAATTACAAATAATCTTCACTGCAGATGCGCCACTAATGTGGTTTATTTTCTCTTTTTTCTTCTTCTTCTTTTCGTTTTATAATTGTAAATGCAGCTGACTTCTAGAAGACGTATATATGCAATACATTTTTCTTGTTTTATTCTTCAACTTCTATTATGTATAAATTTACTTCAAGATAGGATTTTTTAAAAAAACGAGACAGATAACAGATGGATTAGACCTGAAAGAAAAAAATCTAGATGAGACAGGTAAGAGATGGATTAAAAAAAGCGACAGGTAAGCTACGTATTAGACAAAGATACAGGTACGCGATGCATCAGACAAAGATACAGGCAAGAGATGGAGAATAAGAAGTTTGTTTTGTTTAATGAAACACTAGAGCACATTGATTTATAAACCACTGGCTATTGGATGTCAAACATATGGTAATTTTGACATATAGTCTTAGAGAGGAAACATGCTACATTTTGTTCATTAGTAGCAAGGGATTTGTATATGAACCATCCCACAGACAAGATAGCACATGCCACGGCCTTTGATATACCAGTCGTGGTGCACGGGCTAGAACGGGAAATATCAAGAGCTGAAGAAAATAAAGTTACCTGTATGTGGACAATGAGAACTTCCGCCGCCATCATAGCCGCCCCTGGACCTCCATGACCGTCAAACACTCCATAGTACGACACGGGTATTCGCTGTGCCTGAATTACAAACACAAATAAAAACACGCCCCTGGACCGCCGTGACCGTCAAACACTCCATAGTACATCACGGGTATTCGCTGTGCCTGAATTACAAACACAAATAAAAACACGCCCCTGGACCGCCGTGACCGTCAAACACTCCATAGTACGTCACGGGTATTCGCTGTGCCTGAATTACAAACACAAATAAAAACACGCCCCTGGACCGCCGTGACCATCAAACACTCCATAGTACGTCACGGGTATCCGCTGTGCCTGAATTACAAACAAATAAAACACACCTTTAAGCGCCACTTTTCCCCCCTCCCTATATATATTAACCTCGAAAACCATAAGACCTTTTAATTCTCTGCTGCTCCACTATTATGTCATAGTGTCTAGACATACAATATTTTATAATCAGTTAGACTGCTGAATCAGAATAAAACATGACATCTATGCTGGTGAGATATCCTGGCCTGATGACCCATATAACAGTAGAAATACCGGTTTCCATCTAATCTGTAACAAGTCGGCGACAGACGCAGATTGGCGACGATCAATTTGGACCAAAGAAACAATTTATTTAATGACACCACTAGAGCACATTGATTTATTAATCATCGGGTAATGGATGTCAAACACTTCGTAATTATAACATTTAGTCCTTAAGAGGAAACCCACTACATTTGTCCATTAGTAACAAGGTTTATTTTACATGCACTGTCCCACAGACAGGATAACACATAGCGGGCTGCAACGAGAAATTGCCTAAAGAGCCCACTGATGGGGTTCGATCCTAAATCGACCGCGCATTAGGCGAGCGCTTTACCACTAGGCTACGTTCCGCCTCAAACAAAGAAAACGTTTATGAGAACACAATCGTAGACGTCTGCGTCTGATCTGCGACTTTAATTATTCTAATAAAACAGTTATTTGGTCTGCGTCGAGCTGTGTATGACCTGCCACAGATTACATGGGAACCAGGATCAATGACAATGTAAAGAATCACTACATATCCGTCAAATATAGTTTCAGGGATTCATCTTTTAACCTCCCGAGTAAAACGTTTCATCAATAAATGCTTATATATCACTTTACCCACCTTCATCTAAGATTCCAATAACAACAGCTCTGATTTTACCAAATATTTAAGCACACTGTCTCTAACACGCAACTCATCTGCAGGACAGCACATACCTCAGTCTCTGGTGTACCATCTGTGGAGACATGATTAGTATGTGGTTTAAAAGTTAATGATTATTTGACTTAATTTGCCCGTAAACATTTTGATTGTAGTATTTAAAAATTATTGTCTTGCTTAAATATCCACATAAAATTCAATAACATGATTTTGGCTTAGTTTAGACTCAGTACTGCCCTGACATATTTGCTTTCCTCCTTCAGGCGCGTGTGGAGGTGGAATGGGGGTCGAAACCCCTCCCTGCTCTTGGTGAATTTTCTTCTTTTTTGGATGTATTTTCTGGGGAGCATGACCCAGCCGCCTAAAAACTTCGCTAGCCACAGTCTAGGCCACACACACACACACACACACACACACACACACACACACACACACACACACACACACACAGAGAGAGAGAGAGAGAGAGAGAGAGAGAGAGAGAGAGAGAGAGAGAGAGAGAGAGAGAGAGAGAGCTCTTATAGCTATCTGTGAGTGTCTAACTGATATCAGGTGTGTTACCTGGCTCGTGTTGTCTCCAATACACAGGTGAAAACTGCCCACTGCCGCCTGGTCCTCGTTCACCTTGGACTTGCCACCGTTTATACACCTTCAAACAAATATAACGAACAACAATAAAGAAGACGCATATGTAAAGTTTCGAAATAAAACTACGCCAAAATAATAAACTGAAATAGGCATACAGGACAAACTTTGATCAGGGTTTGTTTCAAAGATGTGATTTTTTTAAGGATGTTTATTTAATTTATTTTTTAATTAAGTTTGCAAACATTTTCAAGAACCAATCCTTTTCTTTCCCTGTGTAAATATTCCGTTTTTAGCCCTGGTTGATTCAGTTACGTTACATACGTACATTCGAAAATCGTAAATCGCAAACGATTTCAAGCCGTGAAATTGGACACTAAGTTTGGTTAATCTGCAAATCAGTAACACATTTGGATAGCATTACAAATGAGACAAACATAAGTCTGTGAGGTTGAAATGGAAACACAGAAACACACTGGATGTACGGAAATGGATAAACTAAACAATATATTTAAAGGCATACTGTCACGGATTTAAGAACCTTATTTCTCTAAAAATGGATAATAAATAAAAATTACATTAATTGTTGGAAACTAAATCTAGCTATCGCATCACCTTAACTGAACCATGATGGAGTGAAATCCATGTCATCCCTCTTGATAATTTTAGTTTTTGAATTATGGAACATTGCCATAATTCAATTATTTTTACAAAATGTCATTAATAAATGGAGTATGGTGGTTATAAAGATGGTTGAATAAAGTACATTTAGGGACGAATCAAATTATTTTTGTTCAGGTAATACTTTGTTAGACCATTAAATAGGTCAGTGGTCCAACAGTATGCCTTTAAGTAATGTCCAAGTTCATTTATCAAAAACGGTAAAAATAATATGTCATAGCGTTTAGCCTATAAACCAGGGTCTGTTTCTTAAGTGCCATACGTAATTGTTTTTTTCTTTTTTGAAAGTGCATATAAAAGTATCCGTGCTGCTTTATCGATAGGAATTGTAATTAATTGTCACTAAAATCATTTCCTTGTAGTATTTTTAAAAGGCAGTAGCCACTTATAGGAATGTCAATTGAGGAAGTATATTAATAACGTGTTCCTAGACCCTATAATAATGAGGACACACAACATAATGCATCCTGCTGCAACATAAAACGTATTCTTGTCACAACAAGTTAAAGGCGAGTATTAATTTTGTTTTCACTTCTTAAAAAAATTAAACAATATTTCAGAGACGTTGACAGGTCATTAACAGTAGATTTAAAGCATTGCAGATTGCATGTACACCAACCCCATGTTCAGCCAGCAAACGTTTCGCTAACGTTCGCGAACTATTTGAATTGATCCCGATGTGGCCATTTGGTTTATCCTGAAGCGCACACACCAGTCTAGCGGACGTTTTCCTGCTCGTTCTGACTGAACTCAGCCCATCTTTTTACTCACATCTTGTTTGGCTGTCGGTAGAAAGCGTTTGGTAAATACATTAAACAAATCCAACATTATTTTGCTTTTTGAAATGGTTTCTTTATTATTTTATTTATGTATAATTTGTATAACCCCATGCCCCCCAATTAATTTTTTCTGTTTTCTACTGTATTAAATTTTATAAAATTATATATACATACATACATAGTATGCCCCCCCCCCCCACCACCCCCGTCCCCCGTCTAAAATCCTGGCTACGCCAGTGAAGGCAAGTATCTTGGAAAGTAGTCAGTGAATTTAAATATCAGTCATGTTTCAACAACACTATAAAAAAAAAACCTGACCCTGTGGTTTTAATGACATATTGTGAAAAGGAAAAGTCAGTTAGACAAGGTGCGTGTATAGTGGGTGGGTTTTGGGGGATCGAACACCCTTGCTCAAGCACATTTTCCCTTTTTTCCCCAATATATTTCTGGGGAAGCATGACTGGACCCCCCCCCCCCCCCCTATAAACTTCGCTCGCCACAGTCTAGACCCCTACCCCAACTAAAATGCCTGTACACGCGCATATAGGTAGTACTAAACCAAATAACTTCCGGCTGGGTCAAAATTGGAGGTGCACCGAACTTTTGATAGAGAAGTGAACACCGCAAGTCCTGTGATTGGTAATAAATGTGAGTGTGTTGGTTGTAAAAAAAATAATAGTTTCATCTGGGTAAAAAAAAATATGCAATTTTATTTCATCTAGTACCACTGTGTCAAGTAGCCTTGTGCTTGGAACATGTATGGGATACCTGTAAAAAAAAGTACTCGAATTTTGTGCGGAACTAGGGTAGTCATAGTCGTTACCCGTTATCTGAGAAATGAGCAGCTTGACCCCCAATGTTTTTCTGATTCACTTTAAGTGTGAGGGATGCTAGTATTTATATCCGTGGCGTATATGTCGATTGATACGCTGCAAGTAGGAGTTTTAACCACATATGTTACTATTGTCGTCTATGGGATTTGATTTGGTAGTATACACCCTGTAGACATGATCCATTTGGTGTTCTTTCGAGACAGGTTCGACTATATTTCATTGAACCTCGGCATACATTAAAACAACCCAGTAAATCAATGTGCTCTAGTGATGTCGTTGACCCCAAAACAAAGTTTATCATTGAAATAAACATCGGCATACACCAACTAGTTCGACTATAATAAATACGTTTTAGATACGTGTTCAAAGCCACCAAGAGCTATATATATCGTTTGACCCTGTTATATGAGCAGGACAGTAAAAATAAAAGAACCGTATAATCTACTTACTCTGCGTACCCGGCGTTAAAGGGAAGACTGCCGCTGGACACGAAGATAGGTCGCATGTTGTGATCGACGATATTGTCGGTGGGCAGCTGTAAGAAACTCGGCCTGGTGTACACGTACTTCTCTGGTAACGACGCCTGAGACGCCCTGTTGTCACGGCTCTCCCTGGGGTGGGGAGGCTCCTCCGACCCGTTACCCAGCAGTGAGGAGAACACGGAACGAAGTTTTGACATCCCGATAACTGAGTCGTTTAAAGTGTTATGAAGTCATTTGTAAGCAGTTTCGTGAATGTGTACTAAGATCAGAGCCGAAAGTTTCAGTAGTAATTTCCTTGTTCACAACAGAAAGTAGGGCATGTACGGATTGGCCGTATCACGTGATACGCGTATCAGCTACCATTTTTAGATTAATGCGAACAGTGGTGGTCTTGGGGTGGTGTGTGGACAAATCCAGACGCGTGTACAGAGGGATGATTTCGGGGGTCAACCCCCCTCTCCCTTCCGCTCAAAGCGATTTTTTTTTTGTCTTTTAAATGTATTTTCCGGGGGAACATGACCCAAAACTGCCTAAAAACTGTGTTCACCAGTCTAGACCCATCCCCCCCCCCCCCCCCCATGCATAATTTTCTACACACTCCTGCAAATAGGCGCGGGTGCAGGTATTTAGGGGTCTAGACTGTGGCAAACGAAGTTTATAGAGGGTGGAGTAATGCTCCCCCGGAAAATATAGAGCGGTGATCCCAAAACCCTCCCCTGCACACGCGCCTGAAAAATCTGGTAGTTTAACTGGCCAGGCCTCATTCCATGAAGCGATCTTAGCGTTAAGATCACCTTAAGTACATAATATAGTTATTCACCTAAGGTGATCTTAGTGCTAAGATTACGTCGTGGAACAGGACCCAGGTGCGGATTTAGACGGAGGCCAAGGGTTCAGACCCCTTACTTTTGATCTTTTGTGAGTTTCCTTATCAACATCGCCGAACTAATATAGGCTACATAATTACATTACATTAAAGGCATACTGTCACAGACCACTGACCTATTCAATGGTCTAACAAAGTATTACCTCAGCAAAAATAATTTGATTAAATGTACTTTATTCGACCATCTTTATAACCACCATATTCCATTTATTAATGATCTTTTGTAAAAATAATTGAATTATGGCAATGGTCCATAATTCAAAAACTAAAATTGCCGAGAGATTTGACATGGATTTCACTCCATCATCGTTCAGTTAAGGTAATGCAATAGCTACATTTGGTTTCTAACAATTAATGTAATTGCTATTTATTATCCATTTTTAGAGAAATAAGGTCCTTAAATCTGTGACAGTATGCCTTTAATGTTTAACGGTCTACATTTATCAAAAACGTAATTTACTAGTGTTTGGTATCTAGTATACCTTTTACAATACATATGAAATATCAATAAAATAATTTTAAAACAAAAGTCGCGTTTTTCCCATCGCTTGTCAAAACGCCTATCGACTCGAAGAGCCAAGTCGCGTGACCCCGTGACGCGCTAACCGGCATAACATTAAAGCGTGAATCCTGGGGATTACGACAATTATTTAAGGTGGTCCATAAATATGATACCTATTTTTTTATTATGTTTTTTTTTTTTTTAAACATATCTGTTCCATGCCTGTATCCCCACCGGCACATGTTCTACGATTGCGCATGATACAACAAACAAGAAACCACGAGCACGAGCTAAACTAGAGCTCAAAAGGGGGAGGGGGAGGAGGCGAGGAGGGTACCAGAGCAGGGGCGGCAGTGTAAAATATAGTGGTACGACTCTTCTTTCATATTCATTTGAGGACATTTTCACAGATACAACAAATATAACCCACAAAAGTTCCTCTGTGAAAAGTGTCAGGCCGTGCGCCGTCCCTGCAGTGGTGTAGGAAGGGGGCCTACGGGAACCCACCCCCACCCCCATCAACCTTCTTTTTTTTTTAAACTATTAAATTTTCTAAAATCATATATACACATGTATATACATAGTGTGGATTCCTCCACCCCCCTCCCACCCCCATCCCAATATAAAACCCTGCCTACGCCAAATCTATCTAAACCGGCATTATGTGTAAACCGGCACAGTTTTAAAGTCCCGTTCAGCTACCGTTAATTTATTAAAAAAAAAAAAAAATTCTATAAACACCGGATGCCTTCTATTCCGAACGTCGGATGCAAATTCAAGAACAAAAGAACCTTTCATGTAGTAATTAGCTCTGATCTGAATACATATTTTTATTACAGTCAAATGTTAATATCCCACTTTTAAAAGTCGGGACTGAATTTGTGTCCTGCTTTTCACATGTAGGTAGGTAACTAGGTTAACGTGCTTATATACCACTTCCTCACCAATCGAGGTACCATTAGAGTAGATGTACAGATGTGTTAAGACCAAAATGTCCAAACTAGCGTCTGTTAAGAATCAGCTGTTTTTCGAACAATCATTATCTGCTGTTGGCATGTTGACCTACTAACAGAACGCCTGATGCTACGTCACAGGTCTAATGCGGGTCAAATCGACTGAGCAATGTGTTTTTCCCCCAAGCGTTTTACAAACAGTCACTTTATTAATAACTGGGATGGTATTTTTGTTTTTAATTTTTAATACTGTAATATTTATGTACTTGTTTTATATACTGTGTATTAATAATGTGCCATGATTGTGAATCTTTAAACTATGACATACCAAAAACATTAAATTCTTATTCATCTGGCGCACCAGACATCCAGCTTATTTTTAAAGGCCGTGGTAGTTGCTGTCTTGTATGTGGAAAGTGCATCTAAAATACCCATTTTCTCTCTAATGTTTAAACTCCAATACCAGAAGATTAAAAAATCAATGTGCTCTAGTGGTGTCGTTACTCAAAGCAAACTTAAATTGTTAAGTTGTCAAGATACATACATTTTTTGTTTCACATAACATTACTTTTAAGCTTCTATAAACACCAGACCCCTTCTTTTCTCAAGTCCGTGTATATGCTCCTGGCTACCACAGTAGGCCTACAGCAAATATTTTATAAAGGAGTAGGATACGTAGAAATGTGTAAGGGATGCATACTCGGTGACTATTTAACCTAAACGTGTTCCATTTACTTCTAAACGATGAGTCAGAATTACCAAAGATGTGACATCCAATAGTCGTTGATTAAGTGGTGTCATTAATGAGATTTCTTCATAAACGAGGACGGATCAGTGTGTATGTTTGCAGACATTGCCCACAGCTAATCTCATTCCGCTAGGGATCCAGTCAAAAGTTTTGGAATAATGTCCGATTTTAACATCATTTGCTTTCTTTTTAGACGGAGAAAGGTCTCTATGTACAACTGCAGACATTGTCCACAGGAGACATCTCATTCCATCATGGAACACAGTCTCAAATTTTTGAGGCGGGACGTAGCCCAGTGGTACAGCGCTCGGTGTGAGATCGATCCCCGTCGGTGGCCCCATTGCGCTATTTCTCGTTCCAGCCAGTGCACAACGACTGGTATATCAAAGGCCGTGGTATGTACTACCTTGTCTGTGGGATGGTGCATATAAAAGATCCCTTGCTCCTGATCGAAAAGAGTAGCTCATGAAGTGGCGACAGCGGGTTTCTTCTCTCAATATCTGTTTGGTCCTTAACCATATGTCTGGCGCCATATAACCGTAAATAAAAATGTGTTGAGTGCGTCGTTAAATAAAACATTTAAAAATAATAATAATTCAGTCTCACATTTTGGAATCGCGGTCGTGTTCAACCTAATTTGCTTTATTCCTAAGCTGGTAAGGGTCGAAGTGTTTATATCTGCAGACAGTTCATAGGACGTATTTGATTCCGCTACAAGACACATGTACTTTATTCCTAAGCTGGTAAGGGTCGAAGTGTTTATATCTGCAGACAGTTCATAGGACATATTTGATTCCGCTACAAGACACATGTACTTTCTTTCATTTTCGAATCGTGCTTTATTCGAAAACAAAGGGTCAAAATGTATATATTTGCAGACTGTCCCAAAGATTTTACATCCAATAGCTCCAGTGGTGTCGTTAAACAAAACAAACTTTAACTGCCCCAAAGAAGCACTAAGTCTTCTATTTCAGAATCATGGGGGTTGTCATGTGACTATAAAAATAACCCACCTTTTCTTCCATCTCAGTAGTAATCTTGGTTACTTTTATTTATAATCCTTGGTAGACCTGAGATTGCGAATATATTTGTAAACTTGCCAGTGGGAATATACCTTTAAGATTTGGAATCATGGAATTTACCATTGGAATAAATATTGTTTAAACTAGAATCATGATTGTTTCCAACCTAGGAAATACCTCACTCCACAACGGGATGCGTATCAAACTGTGGAACCGTGGCATCAACCTACGTGCTTTCTTTCTAGACGTGCAAGGGTTAAGGTGTGTATATAAAGTAAAGTTTGTTTTATTTAACGACGCCACTAGAGCACATTGATTTTTAATCTTATCATCGGCTATTGGACGTCAAACATATGGTCATTCTGACACTGTTTTTAGAGGAAACCCGCTGTCGCCACATAGGCTACTCTTCTTTACGACAGGCAGCAAGGGATCTTTTATTTGCGCTTCCCACAGGCAGGATAGCACAAACCATGGCCTTTGTTGAACCAGTTATGGATCACTGGTCGGTGCAAGTGGTTTACACCTACCCATTGAGCCTTGCGGAGCACTCACTCAGGGTTTGGAGTCGGTATTTGGATTAAAAATCCCATGCCTCGACTGGGATCCGAACCCAGTACCTACCAGCCTGTAGACCGATGGCCTGCCACGACGCCACCGAGGCCGGTAAGGTGTGTATATGTGCAGACACGGTCCACAGGACATATCTCATTCTACTACAAGGTACGATCTCCCACTTTAAGATTAATGGCCGATTTTAACCTAATTTGCTTTTTGTTTTCTAACCGGGGAAGTGTGTACATATATTTTCAGACATTTTCCACAGGAAATATCTCATTCTAAAGAAAGAAAGAAATAAATGTTTTATTCAACGACGCACTCAACACATTTTATTTACGGTTATATGGCGTCAGACATATGGTTAAGGACCACACAAATTTTGAGAGGAAACCCGCTGTCGCCACTATATGGGCTACTCTTCCGATTAGCAGCAAAGGATCTTTTATTTGCGCTTCCCACAGGCAGGATCGCACAAACCATGGCCTTCGTTGAACCAGTTATGGATCATTGGTCGGTGCAAGTGGTTTACACCTACCCATTGAGCCTCGCGGAGCACTCACTCAGGGTTTGGAGTCAGTATCTGGATTAAAAATTCCATGCCTCGACTGGGATCCGAACCCAGTACCTACCAGCCTGTAGACCGATGGCCTACCACGACGCCGGTAACACGGACTGAATGCATTCCTTGTTGGAAAACATGCATTTGCGTTTGCCATTAGCCCTAGTTCATCAAGATAAACCTCGACAATATGTCGCATGAACAAAGTTATCCATTGATGTCACCAACAGCATTCCGACACTGAATGCACGTGCAACATGTTTTGTAGTGGAGCATATGCGCTCTGGGGTATATTTGAGTGTTGAAATACAGCAACACTTTTCTAATGTGTATACCTTTTTGGGAGTATATTTCACGGAGAAATAACAAAAACGAATCATAAACTGAAATTTATTTATGTGGCATTTGTCACGTACACAGACACAAGAAAAACAACAACACTAATATTACCATTTTCAATCGATTGTACATGTAATCAGCTGACATACTCACGGATACAGACACACACGTGACTATATAAAACTGACAGCCGATTGGCTGGGAGGGCACGCAGAAACCAAGTGAACCAACATGAACAGATAATGCAGATACCATTACAGAACTGCTGACCTCTGTAAAACAAGGCCGTGCCTAGCTACAGTAACTATAAGGGTGGGGTGGAGCATTAAATAGAACCACAATGTAGTAATGTAGTGACATCTCCAGCTTAGACACTGAGTGCACTTGAACTAAGCCTGATGAGGGGTTTTTATATTTATTTATTTTTTTATTGGGGAGAGGAATGGCCCCGACTTGGTAATGAAGTCACCACATTTGTTATTATTTTTTTAAATAAGACAGTAAACAATAAACTGGTCTCCCGAAATTATGTAGGAGAACAGTTGATCTCAGTGTTAAATTCACAGTAATCCTGAGTAAAATAAATTAGCGATATCAGCGTGTGATAGGGCGAGTTTTTCGTCCATGCAGAAATCGTTTTGCGTGAGCAGATGCGAGCGAGAGCAAAACTGCAATTTTGTAGCTTACTATAGAAAATAAATATGTTGTTTTTGACTGCTGTCTAAAGGTACATATAAGATATGCACAAAATAAACTTGGATACACGAATCTGTGTTTTAACTATGAACAATCATCTTTAGATCGCTTTCTGCGAGTAAAAAAACAAACAAACGATTTATGTTTATTCTGGTGAATTAAAAAAATATATATCAACAAACTTAACCCATTGAACTCAGTAATTGGCAACACGAATGGAAAATACTAATTTAATGCAAAGTATCATACAAGGAGAGGCAACTGGCTTGTTAAAGAAACCCATATTGCTCAAAACAAAAGTTTACAAGAAGAAAACAAAAGCAATAGAAAACCGTTAGAATAGCGGTTTCATCAGCATTCTGTTACAAGACCATTTAACCTTGCAAGTTGGGGGTTATTATTATGTGGGCTATACATTGTTTTAATTCTCTTTTAAACAATTAAATATTACTTTTGAAAAAGAACCTTTCAGTTTACTTATTCTTAATAGGAGAGGACCATAAATGGATCATTAGATTACTTTTTAATTATAGATCGTCTCTCCCCTGAGCCCTTGAAGATAAAATGGTCTGTTCCTTAGTATATTTCATATACATCTACTAAACCATCTCACAAGGAATGAGGCAATCATACTATAGTATTTTAAAATGCACACAAGCAAATGCCACACATCAAAAAATGTATCAAATAGGCAAATGACAAGAAAGTGGTGAACTGTTGCTAATAACACAAAAAAGCATTAAAAACACATTGAAATGACAAGTCTGGTACAACATATGGTTAAACATGCGTAGAAATCACACGTACAAGAATGGTTTTCAAATTATGCTGATTTTATTTATACAATTTGTTGTGATCTCTTTGACATGTTGTGAAGCACTATACACTGATGGCCATGTTAGCCACAATTAAAAGGTTACTAGGATTCATTCAAGAAATGTGAATCATAAAATGATTAACATGATTTTCAAATTATATACAGTAAACATACATAAACATTTCAATATGTATGGTAATAATGAATGGATGAAATCAAATACTTATCAAACAGAATTTAAATATAAAATATTTACACTTCAAAAATGTATGTTGTATATGTTTAATATTCTTTACTGTTTAATTAAGAACATTCTAGGGTAAAGCAACACAAAATTTCATAATTTTCTACAGCAATTCAAGGGACATTTGGATGGTTGGATGTTTTGTCTGACTATTGAAGTATCGGACTAGCAGAATTATATGAATAAGATTAGACGCAGTAAGCAAAAATAATGATTAATATCATCAAATGAAATACACAGACAACAAAACTACTTTCCAATAAACAAATAATAATAAACTGGCAACAACAAAACCAAATAATATAAAAAGTAAAATATTTAATAAAAACTAACCAGGTTTTAAAATAAAAATTATATGTGAAAATCTTGAACAAGCTGGAAACCACCAGCCAATATAGTCGGACCTCGTTACAATGACCATGTTCGTCCCTGGGTCACTTTGTCGTCATATCGAAATTGCTGTTGTAAAAATTTGTTTTATTTAATGACACCACTAGAGCACATTGATTTTTTAATCATTGGCTATTGTGTGTCAATAATAGCATGGGATATTTTATATGCACCATCCCACAGACAGGATAGCACATACCATATCATTTAATATACCAGTTGTGGTGTACTGGCTGGAATGAGAAATAGCCCAATGGGCCCACCAACAGGGATGGATCACAGACCATTATTAAATCCTAAGTATATTATTATTAATCAAGGCACATTTACTGTCAATCTAATCAATTGGTACCTACGTCGTTGACAAAATGTCATAAAACTAGTAGACTTGATTGTTCGAAATTAATTCTTTAATTGACTGAGACTAAAGACTTATGTTCAAAAGCAATATACGTCTACAGATTTAGCCGACATAGGTAACTCGGACATCATTTGACAGTCGGTCAGCTCATGACGAAATCAAGGATGACAAACGGCTGTGTGTACTGCCAACCTGCTATGGCATCTGTGATTATGTAATGTCTTTGTAAAGAGGTGTTTTCAGACGTTGGATGCATGTTTGTTCCTAGTTTGCTCTGTCGGTGTCGGAAGGTGTGAATTCAATTGTAATGGACAGAATAACATTGATGTACGTTCATTCCCGACATTTTGTGGTCGGATGGTGTAAATGTCGTAGTAATGACGGCTGTTGCAACGAGGTCCGACTGTATGTCTATTTGTACTGTGATTTTTGTCAGTGGTCTGTACACCACTTTTCTGAGTATTTTGCAACTATAGTATAATACTGAGAGGACTATTGCCAAGGTTACCAGGAGTGGTTTGGTTTATAGAGTGAATATTGTGTGGGAATGGGTGTGGTAGGTGAGTCAACTAGCTCCACAATCAAACAATCAAAACCCGCAAAAATCAATATTTTAAAGTAGATAAAGATGGCTGCCCAGAAGTGTCGAAAGAGCAATGGGCCCTAACTATGAAAATTATACATTTTCCCCAATCCCAGTTCAAAAGCAAATTAATATATATCTGCCCTTCGCCCTCCCCCTTAGTTGCTGAACAAATAGTTATGTTTGTGTCAACCAAAATGATTACCCCTGCTAATAAGACAGGTCAAGAAATTTATGCAGAGCAATTTTATCCTGAATTTGGGACTGTAAGTTATAGAGCTATGTAGGGGAGGGTGGGTAGGGAGAGAGAGAGAGAGAGAGAGAGAGAGAGAGAGAGAGAGAGAGAGAGAGAGAGAGAGAGAGAGAGATCATCAGTCAAATAACCAAACAACAGAATAATTACTTCCACAAATGACTGAGATTGCAAACATGGCAATAGATGATACAACTGCCAACAAATCACATAAATCAATGAGGTAATATGGGTTATACTGGCAGTGAGCAATCAGAATTATAAATCAGAGTATAAAGACAATAAAAACTGCATCACACTTCTACTATGATGACTAAAATAATGTCTGAAAAAACAACACAATCTATAGTCACTTGCAGAACAAGAACAGATAATATTTAGTACACATGAACACCATGATGCTACAGAATTAGCATTCAGGACATGTGAACATGATCATGCTACATAAATAGCTATAGTGCATATGAACACCATGATGGTACACACACAGCATTTAGTACATGTGAACACCATGACACTACACAAAGCATTTAGTACATGTGAACACCATGATGCTACATAAACAGCATTTGGTACGTGTGAACATCATTATGCTAGACAAATAGCATTTAGTACATGTGAACATCTTGGTGGTACACAATTAGCATTTAGTACATGTGAACACCATACTAACATTCAGTACATGTGAACACCATACTAACATTCAGTACATGTGAACACCATACTAACATTTAGTACATGTGAACACCATACTAACATTTAGTACATGTGAACACCATAATAACATTTAGTACATGTGAACTTCTAGTACTGGAACTATTTGGTGCATACATATGAACATGCTGATGTTTGGAAACATTTAGTGTATAATGAACATACTGCTGCTAAGAAACTAACGATGGAATCCACTGAACACATCGATGCTACATACCGTAAGTAATGAACTACAATGAACATTTTGACCATGTATGTATTTATTAATGGACTACAATGAACATTTTGACCATGTATGTATTTATTAATGGACTACAATGAACATTTTGACGATACATGTATTTATGTAAAAGAAATTCAGCTACTGCTAATAGTCGCCAGTTGCATACGTTCACTGCTGCCTTATTATTATTTTTATGTCCTTCATCCACCATGATTAATAAAAGTTTTTAAAAGAACTTCAAATACAGACTGAATATGTTTTCATCATTTGTGAGGAAAAGGAGACAATAGGTGGGCAAAGTCAAAATTAATGTGTTTGTATTTTGTGTTCAAAGTGGACCTAATGTTGTG
Source organism: Gigantopelta aegis (assembly GCF_016097555.1). Lineage (NCBI taxonomy): Eukaryota > Metazoa > Mollusca > Gastropoda > Neomphalida > Peltospiridae > Gigantopelta > Gigantopelta aegis. Next base: position 87,125,629 of record NC_054701.1, read on the forward strand.
TGCCAGTATGTCAACAATTCATCCCACTGCAACTGCAGCTTACTGTAGAAAATAAATATGTTGTTTTTGACTGCTTTTTAAAGGTACAGGTAAAAAGGATCTTTAATAGTCACAAACCATTTAAATACATCTGGGGATATGTTGGAAATAAAAATGTATTTAACAAGGTTATCAATATTTATAGAAAAATAATTTGCTTTCCATAGCAGCAATATTTTATTTTAAACAAGTAACTTGGATTCAAATGCAGTAATATCTGAAGAAAAGTGTTCTGGTTTTAAAATAGTAATATTTGTTGAAAACTTATTTGGTTTTAAGAGCAATAATATTTGTAAAAAAATTGGTCTGACTTTAGGAGTAGCAGTATTTGTAGAAAAGTAGTTTTAGATTTAGGAGTAGCAATATTTATAGAAAATAAAATTAAGTCTAGTTTCAAGAGTAGCAATATTTAAAGAAACCTTGTCTAGATTTAAGAGTAGCAATATTTATAGAAACATTGTCTAGATTTAAGAGTAGCAATATTTATAGAAAATGTAATCTAGACTCAAAAGTAACAATATCTACAAAAAATTACCCAAATGACTATCTGTGAAGATCTACGGTCTCAAGATAGCAGTCGACAATATTCATAGTATAATTTATATACAAAAAAAAAAAAAAAACTTTATTAAAAACAACAAACAACATATGACCAGAATTCAAATATATAAATGAAATGTACATATAAATTATTTTAAAATGTTAAATGCTGATCTTAAGGGGTTATAAATATGGAGGTATTCACAGTTTTAATATCTATACAGTCACACACACACACACACACACATGCTCACACACACACACACGCACACACACACACACACTAACAAACAAAATGTTTAATTACAGGTAATGACTGGATAACTCTTTGCCGCAGTCATGCAGTAAATGTTAAACAAAATAATATTGTACATAGAGAAAGAGGGATGATTAAAAATATCAAAACTGCCTTAAGCAGGCATCAGTTTAAATACTTAAGGTACTTTATTTATCTTAAACCATCAGACATAAGGCTCATAGGTACTGGGTTCGAGTCCCACCTGAGGCAATGGGTAGATATAAAGCCACATACACTGAGTTTCACCCACTTCATAGGTGTAATTATGTGTGTGTCTTCTGACTGTATGACCCAAAATGTGAGATGATTACCCGGCATGCACTGCAGGTTCCGTGTACGCCTGGCTTGAGTTATACTGAGATAGATCAACTGACAGCAAGCGTGGAGCACGGCCCTGTTAAGTCAACTCATACCGAAATGGAATATTGCAGCCTCATCATCATCTTTATGTTTTTGTGATGTCCCAACAAAACAAAAATGTCTTTGTTTAATTAACTGATGAACACTACCAGGTTAATAAACTAATGAATCAGTTTAATTAATGAATGAACCAGTTTAATTAATTAATGAACCAGTTTAATTAATTAATGAACCAGTTTAATTAACTAATGAACCAGTTTAATAAACTGATGAACCAGTTTAATTAACTAATGAACCAGTTTAATTAATTAATGAACCAGTTTAATTAACTGATGAACCAGTTTAATAAACTGATGAACCAGTTTAATAAACTGATGAACCAATTTAATTAACTAATGAACCATGCAGTTTAATTAACTGATGAACCAGTTTAATTAACTGATGAACCATTTTAATTAACTGATGAACCAGTTTAATTAACTGATGAACCAGTTTAATTAACTGATGAACCAGTTTAATAAACTGATGAACCAATTTAATTAACTAATGAACCATGCAGTTTAATTAACTAATGAACCAGTTTAATTAACTAATGAACCAGTTTAATTAACTAATGAACCAGTTTAATTTAATGAACCAGTTTAATTAACTAATGAACCAGTTTAATTAACTGATGAACCAGTTTAATTAACTAATGAACCAGTTTAATAAACTGATGAACCGGTTTAATTAACTAATGAACCATGCAGTTTAATTAACTAATGAACCAGTTTAATTAAACCGATGAACACTACCAGTATTCACAGTACTGTAACTGTCTTGATACATTTCCACAATAAAACAATTAGTCTTGACTATCAAGGTACTGGTTGATCCAAACTCATACCCAGTTGAGATGAGCAGTAGGCCTACATTATTTAAACAGATTAACAATAAATTGTTGTTTCAACAGAAGAGCATCAAAATTAGATCAAATACATCCTTTTACATAATATCTTTAATAACAATGGACCTTTAAAAAAAAAATGTCATATTAACAAAGAATACTAACATAATTTAATATACCTAACATTCAGATATGGCTGTAAAAAGACAAAGTACAAATCCCAATGACTTGATTTCTAACAAACGTCTATTACTGAGATCAGTACAGCCACGTCAAGCTCAGTTAAACTATACATCATATATTTCATGTAGTTTTAATCCAAATGTCTAAAATATTAGCCCATAACAAAAGGAGAAATAAAATAACCTCCTGTTGGATCTCATAAATATTCACATTAAAAGAATTATTAAAAATAAATTATTAAAATTAAAAGGAAGAACTTTTAAACAAATATTTAAAAAATGTCCTACACATATTCAGACTGATTTCATAATAAAACAGTTCCTGCATTTTTTTTTTCAAAAGTGTATATATTTCCGTTTTTCATGCTCAAAAGTATGATACAACAAATTTTCAAATAAATTTATTTGAAAAACATATTTTGTTCAATGAATATTACTACATTCCCAGGTACATATTGTATCTAGGGCTGTTAAAAAAAACTACTCAATGCAAAGCATTTTTATATACTGGTACCCCCTCCAATCCCTGTAACATTTTGTAATGCTAAGACCACTCCCCATTCTAAAATTATGTAACGCTTATGGATATCACTGTTATTATGACATTTTAACCAATATTATTGGATTTTTTGTTTTTATTTCTATTTGTTTGGTTTGGTAATGAATTCTAGATGGAAAATAATCTGTTAAAGAACAAAATAGCAATGATTGAGTTAACTTTACTTTATAATTAAAAATGAGACAATTGCTTTGAAAACATTATGCACTTCTTGACAACAACCGTACTATTTTGTAACTCATCTCATGATATCACCTGAAAGAGTGTTATGTAATTGTTGAACAGCCCTAATGTAGAATCACTGTGTCAAGTTACAAGTACATTCTTTCAAAAGTACAGTATAGATTGGACACAAAAAAGCATACAAATTATGCAGACTGGATGAAAAACAAATCCACTTTGGATCATGGAAATCTATAAAATGATCTCATTAACAAAGAAATATAAAATGAAATTTAACAAAATGCTGCTTTTATTAAAGTAACAATCAACGATAAAAAAATATGAAATGAAAAAGCCAAGAAAGTGGTAACACATGTACTAATTCAAAACAAAAACATCAACTGTTACTATGGCAATGCTGTCAATCACACTAACGTATTTAGGAAACAAATCGGCTAAGTAATCTCGTCTGTACTAACATTAGAAAGTAAACAACATTACTTCTCAGGTCCATAACTATTCTAAAATAACATAGGGGAGGAGGGCAGTGAAAACAAAAAAGTATCGGGCCACAGTTATAATAAGTTCTTCTTCAGTGGGATAAAAAGGCATTTTAAACTGTTCAAACCTTTCTGGAGAATAACTGCCCCCCTGCCTCCCTTCCTCCCCCACTAAGTACAGCCCTACTTCAAGTAAACAAATTCTTCATTTTTAAAAAGAACCAAATATATAAAAATAGCAAAACCGTAACAAAAGTTGAAAAAGGCTAGTGTACACATAAAAAAATTTGATAAATCTGTTTCCTTGCCGAGGCTTTTTACTATGCGTTGTTACCCTGGGGTTGGGACGGATCAAGTATCGTACAACAATAAATAAGTTGGTCCAAATATATATATGCTTCAATTCTTGCAATTTATACATGAAACTATTTACACAGCTAAACACAGTGGGGCCAAGACTAGTTTCTGAAATAAAAAAATAAAAAAACAATGATTAATTTAAAATTTTAATTATAATAAAACAAATTATAGGAAATATTTACAGTCAAAATAATATGTATAAAATTTGCAATGATTTATTTAATATATTACAAAGGGCAGCGTGACTCAGTTTTAATAATTTACTGTGTGATATGTGATCTTTGTTTCAAACATATTGTTTAGAACAGTTTCAGTAAAAAACATTATATAAGGTATCTTGGAATAAAGCATTAAAGAGCTAAAACAATAAGACACAGAATATCTTTTACATAAACATTCAGAAAAATAGGCACTTGGCTATATTACTAATTGAAAAAACAACCTGACCTTGGATGTAATTATTCTGAAAAAAGTTAATTAATTTTAATCACCAATGGTGGTCCAGTTTTATTTTAATTAAATTATTCCTATTGCATTTTTTTTTGGGTAATATTAACATAAATTAAGGTTAAAAAGTTACCTCCAGTGTGTTCTACTGAAACAGCTGAATTTGAAGGCCAGTTTTCATATCAGGGGAGCAAACTCCACAATAGCCTCCACAGACACCTCGGATTATTTCCCCATCCTAAAAGAGAATAAACCACCACATGAATTTCTCTATTCAGATTACAGGTCATATTTCTCTATTCAGATTACAGGTCATATTTCTCTATTCAGATTACAGGTCATATTTCTCTGCTTTATACTCATCTTAAAAGAAATTATAATTTTTTATTGAAATAATTATTAATGGTTATTATTAATCAATGATCAATGATGATCTAGTTTCATTTTCATAAAATTGGTCTTATCATAATTTTATGTTACATCATGCACATGATAATCTAAAAAGAAATATACATATATATATATATATATATATATATATATAGATAATTTACTTTCAATATACAACATTAGATGTTATCACTCTAAACACCTTTACCCATCAAACTCTATCAATAGATATATGCAATTTAAAAATCAATATATTCATTTAGCTACTTTAGTTACTCAATAATTCAGAAATTAGTTTTAACAAGCACTTACCCTCAGCCTCCAAATGCGCTGTGATGCTTTATTTCCCGCCAGGGTCCACGTCGTGTTCACAGAGACGATGAATCCAGTGCCCGCTAGATTAATGCTGAATCGTCCCTGTAATACACACAACACAGACTGAAGATTATAAACAGCATCCACTCCAGTTGAAAAAGAAAGTAAAATATAATTACAAACAATACAGACTGAAGATTATAAACAGCATCCACTCCAGCTGAAAAAGAAAGTAAAATATCACAACACAGACTGAAGATTATAAACAGCATCCACTCCAGTTGAAAAAGAAAGTAAAATATAATTACAAACAATACAGACTGAAGATTATAAACAGCATCCACTCCAGCTGAAAAAGAAAGTAAAATATCACAACACAGACTGAAGATTATAAACAGCTTCCACTCCAGTTGAAAAAGAAAGTAAAATATAACTTTTCCAACCCCTCAGTGGGCCCTATCTCTGATTGGGGGTTTTTCTATTCCAACCAGTGCTATACAATTGGTATATTAAAGGTATGTGCTGTCCTGTCTGTGCATACAACTCAAAATTAAACCTTCATATTTGAAACAATTGTAATACATTATAGTTCTTGATGACTCAAAACACTGATGGTGAACTCATGAAAACATTTATCATCTTTATATTTAATAAACTTTTAAAGAGGCTGTTTAAAGAGTTTGCTTCCATTGTGTCATGTTTCTGAGTAAACCGGCCTCAGTGGCGTCGTGGTTAGGCCATCGGTCTACAGGCTGGTAGGTACTGGGTTCGGATCCCAGTAGAGGCATGGGATTTTTAATCCAAATACCGACTCCAAACCCTGAGTGAGTGCTCCGCAAGGCTCAGTGGGTAAACCACTTGCACCGACCAGTGATCCATAACTGGTTCAACAAAGGCCATGGTTTGTGCTATCCTTCCTGTGGGAAGCGCAAATAAAAGATCCCTTGCTGCTAATTGGAAAGAGTAGCCCATGTAGCGACAGCGGGTTCCCTCTCCAAATCTGTGTGGTCCTTAACCATATGTCTGACGCCATATAACTGTAAATAAAATGTATTGAGTGCGTCGTTAAATAAAACATTTCTTCTTTTTTTGTTTCTGAGTAACTGATGTTTTGTGAACCAATCAGAAAAGGCAGTGAGTGATACTGACATATTTTGTTAGCCAATCAGAAAAGGCAGTGAGTGATACCAACCTGTGGGCAGGCATCTGAGCTGTAGCAGTCTCCAGCAGTACCGTATGGAATGAACTTGCCAGTGTGCACTGTACTGAACGTCCCATCGTTAACTGAAAGTACAAGTTAAACATATAGCCAGTCATTCTTCAGGGCTTAAAATTAATTTTATGGAGTGGGAAGCAATCTCTTTGTTTCACACATTTCAGGATGGAAGCAAACATTAGAACTTGAGTAGCAGTTGTATAAATTAGTGTTGAAATTTGACTTGAAGGGCAAGTTTTTGACAGCAATATGGAAGACTTGAGAAAAACATACATAAAAATATAAGATTCATAATGCTTCTGAAGATCAAGAATTCTTTAATATATCTGAAATACTGTCGAAAATTTAAGATGGAAAGGAAAAGCTGCTTATGAAGCTGATTATCGGAAAACATATTGTGTATTTCAAGACTTGTTCTTACACTTCAATATATTAAATCATTAGGTTCTCAACATCATACTAAAAATTCAATATAGGCTAACTTTTATAGCATAGGATAAAATTTTAAAATGGAGATGATTGTATGATTAAATGTGAATATTGCAATACAGTTCTATTTTTATGTACAATAAAGAACATTATTACCGAAGACCTACACTTAAATCTATACAAGGGTATGATGTTATAAAATATATACTATATATTAAGTATTACAACAATAAATATAACTTACAAATTATTCTGAGAGTATTTAGGTCAACTCTAATCTTTGAGTACGTTGTGTTGCCTGCTTGACGGTATGTCTTCTTTCGACACTTGTTGCACCAACCTGGTCGAGTACCATTGTAAGGACATATTCTGGGTCGCTTTAACCTGTGAAAGAGTTGTAATATTACAGATTTTAATATTTTTCGAATACAATATTCTGTAAGTGCATTTACTAATTCTAATGGCTTAAAGTAAATAAAGTTGCAATATAAAACACATTATAAAAATTAGTTTAGAAAAAGCTGTATTTTTTCTATTTTTACAAAAATTAATTAATTAAGTTATCTGGAAAACACTGATTAAAAAATAGAAGATTGAAGAGAGAAAATGTTAACAAACCTTTTGTCAAAAATCTCAGCATAATGTAAGAGTATTTATTATTGCTATGGTTCAAAGTAAATAAAGTTGTAAATATAAAACACAGTACAAAAATTAGTTTAGAAAAAACTGTATTTTTCTATTTTTACAAACTTAGTAATTAAGTAAGTTAATCTGGAAAATACTGATTAAAATGAAAAGTGAGAAGAAGGAGAAAGAACTCTAACAAACCTTTTGTCAAAAACCTCAGCATAGTTTTCACTTCTAGACAGTGTCAGGTACTCTAGTGGGGTCTGCTTTCTCATGTTCTTACAGTAAATCTGTCAAAGAGTAACAAAAATTAAAGAACTGGGAATAAAGTTAATCTACAATATGACAATTTCCTGCTGAGATTGTTGGGTTTTGAAGAAGATAAAATGTACTGGCAACCAGACAGCAAGACAAATCTTCAAGATCAGAATCTTTACAGCTGTCTGCTGGTGTCTTCTTAGCAGGCATTCAAGGTTATTGACACTTTAATGAGCATACAAACCATACTCCTGTTTGTTTTACCCTCCCCTTAAAAGCATTCATCACAAATATTGATTTCAAAACAAATATTTTTATCAGCATTTTTTAAAATTTATTTTAAAAAGCATTATTCACTGATATTAGGCCTCTTCCCCTATAGTGTACAGATTTTAAGAAATGTGAAAGTAAAGGAGAAAGAAGGAAATAGCTATCACATGACCAGAGTATATGACTCGACACATTTTATTTATGGTCATATGGCATCGAACATATGGTTAAGGACCACACAGATATTGAGAGAGGAAACCCGCTTTCGCAGCAAGGGATCTTTTATATACACCATCCAACAGACAGGATAATACATACCACGGCCTTTATTGCACCAGTTGTGGAGCACTGGCTGGAATGAGAAATAGCCCAATGGGCCCACTGATGGGGATCGATTCTTGATCGATCGCACATCAGGCGAGCGTAGTACCACTGAGCTACGTCCCGCCCCCAATTATACCAACAGAATAAGACTACTGGCTAACGATCACAGATCAGCAATTACTTTTGTTTTTAACTAATTTTAATTTTGTATTTCTTGTTACGTCTACAACTGGTTACATGATTACAAAATGCTACACTTACAGTGACGAGCTGATTGTTGACCAGAATCTTATAATCTCCGTCCATGCGGATAGTGGTTAGCTCCTTCAACTCCTTGCATGATCTCGCATAGCCTGGAAAAATAAACCACATGTCTGTAAACATCCAATAAAAACCAGTCTAGATTCATTGGAGGTGCAACTGTTGCTAGTCACAAAGCAATCCATTTGAATAACAAAGCAATGTATTTGAATCATAAAGCAATCCATTTGTATCACAAAGCAATCAATTTGAATCGCAAAACAATCCATTTGAATAAAAAAAAAAAATTCCATTTGTTAACTTGCAAGTAACAGATCATTAACTAATTTCCTGATAGAATGAAATGATAAATGATGTACGATTGCATGGTTACACTGATTCTGACCATGTCCAGACAATTCAAGCATCACTTGCATTCTAACTTCTACAGACACAAATTCTAATGTGACCAGGGCCATTCCTTAGTGGGTGGTGTTGGGGTGGGCAGTTACCTCCCTAAAATAATACAAAAACATTCCCTTTTAAGTTTAAATGCTGGAGGAGACTGTGGTCCACCTGGTAATAACAAATAACAATGAAGGAATATGACAGGTATTTTTGTTTGCTACTCATCTGAACTTACAAGGCCCATTGTAACATGAGCGGATTGATTTGGGCCGATAGAGTCTGACACATCTTCGTTTGGATCTCTTCTGCCCGGCACTGACACACTGAATAATTCTCCTCTGTTTCCCACTGCCACACTTCGCCGAACACTGAAACCAAATCATCTCTTTAGTTAAACAGTCCATAGAATACAAAAGGATAGGATTTTTGCAAGGAACGAAATGGCTGGTTACACTTTACTTATAAATAAAAATGAGTCATTGTTTTGAAAACATTACATAAATTTGACAAAAAACTCCTCCCCTTTAGAATAATATTTTGTAAAACATTCAATGATACCTTCTCATACCCCCTACCCCCAATCCTGGCATTATGTAATTGAATGGCCCCTTTGGTTGCTAGTCGTATTTCAAACTTCCATTTCTGAAAACACCCGAAACATGAAAAATTACACTTCTCAAGTTAATCAGAGCAAGAATGAAAGTGCAGTTTGTTCAAACAAGGGACATACTATTTTGCACCCTCAGATTGAATTTAGGGGCATACAGAGGTGCAATTATGATCATGCCCCTCATAAATGACAGTCTCCCTATGTACAATGACTCACATCTCCCCAGGGTCCGACCCTCCAGTGGAAGTGTGCTCCACAGTCGCCATAGTTACAGTATCGGAACTCCGGGGGTCTCTCCTCCCTGCGACAGCTGTACGGAGCTTCTCCGGGTAGAATCCAGCCTTCGCGGGTCACCGACTGACAGATGACCCTTCGACTCTGCTGACCTTCACCACAGGTAGCAGAGCACTGGAACAGAACAAAGAGTTGAATAAGATATTGGACAAAACAAAGAGATGAATAAGATACTGGAACAAAACAAAGAGTTGAATAAGATACTGGAACAGAACAAAGAGTTGAATAAGATATTGGACAAAACAAAGAGTTGAATAAGATACTGGAACAAAACAAAGAGTTGAATAAGATATTGGACAAAACAAAGAGTTGAAGAGATTATCACTGTGTCAGCTAGCCATACCAGGCTGAAAACATTCACTGTTTATGTTTTACTAAATATACTGATCTCCACTGAAAATGCATCAGTGTCGTATTTATCACATTTATCTGATTTTTTGTATTTATAACTGGATGTATTCTTGTAAGCAATAACCAATCCAAAAATTGTATACAAGATTTCGAGTTGTTGTCTGTTTTATACTAACCTCACACATTTGATTGCAATAACCATTAAACATTGGGTTGTGCATTTTCAAAGGAGTTCAGTATATATAAATTTTTAAAATGCTCGCCATTACCCAAAACAAGTGAATGTTGCATACAAGTAGTCTAACTGTATAATAGTCCAGTTTTTGTTAAAATATACCTTATAAAAAGCAAAAACCTAAATTAAATAATACAGCATACACTATCAAAAAACATGTGTAAAATAAATTATATATATTAGTATTCTTGCAGACATTATTGTATCTAGATGTCTGTATATAGTCTTGATGTCTGTATGGTTATGTTAAAAAAAAAGTTTAATAAATAAATAAATAAAAATAAGAAATATTTCACACATGATACAATGGGCAACACTGACAAACTGATTATGTTCAACATCTACCTCAGTCCACGGAGACGTGTTCCAGATATAGGGACAGGGAAACTCGCTGCATCGTCGTCGGATCTTCGGCTTGTTGTCGATGTCACACAGATGTGGAGACACCTCACTGCCATGGAGGTCAACACACGTCACAAACCTCTCCTTCTTGCCAAACCCACATGTCTTAGAACACTGCGTACAAACAAAAACAAAAACATTCAAAATTGTCTTTGGAATGTAATATATATCAATACCGCTCTCCCATTTATAAGTTGTGAAACCTTCTGTCTGCTACCAGACAATTCTCTATTTCACCAAGTACTGAAGTAAGACAAAAACGATGGAGACGTTCTGACAAATTGAGCTGGCCTGAAACCTTTTTACCATGTATTTCCATCATTTATTATGTATTTATAATCACAATATTAGTTTTAATCCATGTAAAAATGCACTGTGATTCATTTGGAACCCTATGTAGCTGTTTGGTCCAAGTGATATATTAATAAATAGTGCTAGCAAGATGTGAGCATTTGTATTTAAATCGGGCAAAAATCAGCCAGCACCATGTCTACCAACAAAAACAGGAGCCAGGCCTCCTATACTTGCCAGTTTACAACAAGACATAAAGAGTTAACTGGAGAGGGGTGAGATATAGCTCAGTGGTATAGTGCTCGTCTGAGGTGCGATAGATCACAGGATTGATCACCCTCAGTGGACTCGGGGTTTTTTCCCATCGTAACCAGTGGCCCATGATTTGTACAACAAAGGCTGTGTTAGGGGCACACACAGGTTCAATCACACCCGTGTACTGACTGGATTATGGAAGATATAAAGGATCCCTTGCTGCTTTATCAGTAAGAGTAACTTAGGGTTTCCTCCTCTTACATTGACCAACTGTCAAAATAACCAAATGTTAGACACCAAATAGCAATAGTTTATATAATGTGCTGAGGTGTTGTTAAACAAACATCTCTTCCTTGCTTTACAAGAAACTCGACACACACCTGAGACCAGGCGTCCGTCTTCCACAGGTACTTGCTGCATTTCTTCCTCACACACGGGCTAAACACTGGCGGCTTGTCATAGCTCAAACATTGGGCCGGTCCCTGGCGACTTTTACAATTGACAGCACGACGTTTAACACCCGTTCCACATGTCACTGAGCACTGCAAGAAACAGAGAGTGAGAGAGTGTAGATCATGAAGTTAACATATCCCTAAATTAATGTTAAGTGATGGTGCTCAGACTAAAATGTAATTAAGGATTGTCTGTTATTTCTTTTACGTTCATCGGGGTATGAATGAATAAAAAGGTTTGTGGATGATATTTTTTTCATACCCAGATGAATGTAAAAGAAATAACAGACAATATTTATAATTAAATTTGAATCATACTTGCTAATAACAACACTAAAACTTCATACTTTATTTTGGATTATTTTTGGTCCATAAACACTCAATAAGACAACTTGCCCATACAAAATGATGTCATCAGATATGACGTTCCCTGATGACATAATTTTTAAGTTCATCAAGAAATGAACAAACTCCCATTGTAATGGATGCAACGGAAATTTAATTGTGATGACATGAATGCAAATTACTTTCCTTTCATTTTGTTCTGGCTGACTCAGTTAGTAAATTGCAGGGATATCAAATGTTTGTATTCCAAAATATACACATATATGTATATTTATAAGTCTTATAATCTTTAAATACCTTTCAATACTTTTTCTCAGTATTGTTACTTATATTTAGTATGTTTTTCCTTTGTGATCTGTTAGAAAACAACAACGAGAAACATACCTTGCTCCACCTGCCTGTATGCCATCTAGGACAGTTTCCGCGGTAACATCGCTTGCTGTTTCTCGGTTTCTTTCTAGGACAGGAAGTTGATGGTTGTTCGTGACCATCAGGGTCAACACACAGGACCTCACGCCGCCGGTGACCTCTTCCACACGTCACAGAACACTGGAAAATAAATATATAGCTTAAAGATGTGTTTTTTAAAATTATTTAATCGTTTAGAACTGACCATCAACCACTTACCATCCACATTAACTTTCTTACAGTTGATCTTTGATATCGTTAAGCTATACTCACTATCTATGTTACACAAAAACACATATTACTCTTAGTGTCTGCATGAGTACTCGGGCATGGGCCGAGTCTAGCAAGTATTTGTTCAAGGAAGAGCATCTCATTTAATTATATTTTTACGTCATTTTGCCATATGCTTGCCGCCAGTAACATTATAGGGCTACAAGACAACAAAAGTTGAATGTGTGGAAGGGCTACGGAAAAACAAAAGTTGAATGTGTGGAAGGGCTACGGAAAAACAAAAGTTGAATGTGTGGAAGGGCTACGGAAAAACAAAATTTGAATGCGTGGAACTTGAATGTGTGGAAGGGCTATGGAAAAACAAAAGTTGAATGTGCGGAAGGGCTACGGAAAAACAAAAGTTGAATGTGCGGAAGGGCTACGGAAAAACAAAAGTTGAATGTGTGGAAGGGCTATGGAAAAACAAAATTTGAATGCGTGGAAGTTGAATGTGTAGAAGGGCTATGGAAAAACAAAAGTTGAATGTGTGGAAGGGCTATGGAAAAACAAAAGTTGAATGTGTGGAAGGGCTACAGAAAACAAAAGTTTAATGTGTGGAAGGGCTATGGAAAAACAAAAGTTGAATGTGTGGAAGGGCTATGGAAAAACAAAAGTTGAATGTGTGGAAGGGCTACGGAAAAACAAAAGTTGAATGTGTGGAAGGGCTACGGAAAAACAAAAGTTGAATGTGTGGAAGGGCTATGGAAAAACAAAAGTTGAAATGTGTGGAAGGGCTATGAAAAAACAAAAGTTGAATGCGTGGAAGGGCTACGGAAAAACAAAAGTTAAATGTGCGGAAGGGCTACGGAAAAACAAAAGTTAAATGTGCGGAAGGGCTATGGAAAAACAAAAGTTGAATGTGTGGAAGGGCTATGGAAAAACAAAAGTTGAATGTGTGGAAGGGCTATGGAAAAACAAAAGTTAAATGTGTGGAAGGGCTACAGAAAAACAAAAGTTGAATGTGTGGAAGGGCTATAGAAAAACAATACAATGACATGATTTGGCATCCATGTTCAGTACTGGAATTAAGATGCATAATGCTATTTTACTTTATTTCTTAGTCTCATTATCGGGTACTCGGGTACTCGGGTTGAGTTTGACGCACGAGTTCTCGAATGCAATATTTTGGACTTGTGGAGGCCCTAATTAGTCTCCATTTTAAAACCACGAAGCAGGTGCTATTTATTTTATTTGTTAATGTCAATCCCTGCAATTGCCCACAGCAATCAGCAATGCTGTAGACATTTTAATATCTATGGCAATTTTTTGGTGCGGCCATTTTGTTAATTTCAGAGGTTGTAATGTTGAATCAGAGGTTGTAGTGTTGAATGAGGGGTTGTAATGTTGAATCAGGGGTTGTAATGTTGAATCAGAGGTTGTAGTGTTGAATCAGGGGTTGTAATGTTGAATCAGGGGTTGTAATGTTGAATTGGAGGTTGTAGTGTTGAATCAGAGGTTGTAGTATTGAATCAAACATTGTAATGTTGAATCAGAGGTTGTAGTGTTGAATCAGAGGTTGTAATGTTGAATCAGAGGTTGCAGTGTTGAATCATTAGTGTTGAATCAGGGGTTGTAATGTTGAATCAGAGGTTGTAGTGTTGAATCAGGGGTTGTAATGTTGAATCGGAGGTTGTAATGTTGAATCAGAGGTTGTAATGTTGAAATGTTGAATCAGAGGTTGTAATGTTGAATTGGAGGTTGTAATGTTGAATGAGTAAATGTCATTAATTGTTTATTCAAATAACATGCAGTTATTTTTTTAAACAATTGTTTGTATTAATGTAAAAGAAAATTCTCTCATTCAGCTACTGAAGGAAAAAGCTAACCATAGAACTGGGATTCTCCTTTTGCTGTATATAGATAAGTAAACTATAAGAATTGACTATAATTTTTAACATTACGGAAGTGTGAATCATGGAACCATCTTACACACTTTTGCACAATGAATGGCTTCATGATAATGTGCTATGTTGTACAAACAGTCAGTAAATATATTTCATGATTCATATTCCATGAACGTCCAAAATTATCACTTCCAATTCTTAACACTGTTAAAAGTTATGTAACCCTCCCAAAAACACCAAAACACCAAAACACACACACACACAAAATTGTTGTTTCATGTATCACTATATAAGTAGTAATTACCTATATCTCACATTTATACTTGTTAAAAGTGAGATAAAAAGGGTGCAAGTACAAAAAGGTCTTGATAACTGGGTTTAATATATACAGTTTATAATATTATATAGGGTACAGTATATAAATACAACTCGCATACAAAAAAGACCAACAGTCGTACAAAATGACTGATTGACACACTGCCATGATAGTTAATGAATAAAAAGAAGTCATCACACACATACATGAAACAAAGAGAAAGAAAAAAGCAAAGAAAAAAGATGCCAGACAGATAAAAAGTAGTTTGAGAATCACAATTACTTCTGTAAATACAACCACCAACTGTTATGTTCTGGCTAATTTCCACAAATTCCACCGGCTGGCCAAATTCCAAGCTGGGTTTTTTAGGAAGAGTACAACATTACGCTGACTGGGACAGAATACGCACTGATCCACACCCATACTCGGTGGTTGTGTAGACTGTTCTAAATGGGGCCGATTCTGTGAGAACACCCCACTCAGCGCTTAGTGGTCAGACTGAGCCTACAGGTGCAAGCCATATATTTCAACAACACCGCTTCCTTCAACAAACACCGGTATCCGCACAACAATGGAAAATTCATGTGGATATTGTGGATAAAATGTCTAACACAATGAATTCCAGCATTGCAGTAATCAAAGACATTAGGCGTTATTCCCAAGCCAGCTGTTTGTAACTCTCTGATGGCATTTCTATATTACTGGGGCAGGAGATTTTATAAAACACACTATATATATATATATATATATATATATATATATATATATATATATATACATATGTTGTTGTTTTTTTATCAGAATTTTATTTATTTATTTATTTATTTTATTTTATTTTAATTTAATGTTATTTTGTTTTGTTTTGTTTTATTTTATTTAATGTTATTTATTATTGTATTTTATTTTGTTATTTATGTCATTTATGTTATGTTATGTTATGTTATGATATTTACTTTTATTTATTTATTTATTTATTTATTTATTTATTTACTAGTATTTATTTATTTAATTATATTTGTTTTATTTATTTAATTTATATATTATGTTAAAGTTACCACATAAAGGTATGAGTGGTATGCATTGTTAACTGCACACTCGTGATGTTTTGATTGACATTGGATATTCCTGAGTGCGAAAGCACATGGGTTTGTCTGCTGTCAATCAAAACATTGAAAGTGTGCAAATAACCATGCATACCACTGGTAAATTTATGTTGTAAATGACTTGTACCATGCTCCTAAGTTAATTTCCATGATGTGATAAGGAAGTTTGGCTCGGTGGGAGGTGAGGGTTTAAAAAATGTGCGGTTATAAAGATTTGTTGCACACTTTTGTCTATGGGGAAAACAGTCTGATCATGATGCAATTATTTATAAATTTAATACAAACTACGAGTAAAAGAGTAAATGGTGTAATATTCTTATAAAGCAATCTAATGACAGCTTTGATAACAAGTAATACAACAGTAGCTACTTAGAACCAAACATAGGTATGAACATTAGCAATTATCTCATTTTTACTATAATAATAATAATAATAATAGTAGTAGTAGTAGTTGTACTAATGAACAAAATCATGATTTTCACAAACATTCATTGCAATAGCGTTAAAGTGTCCAACATGAACATGCAACTTTAATTATGTACAGTGCAACTTGTCTACACCTGATGATGTGAGGGTGTCAACATTTATCCAGTTTAGAAAGAGGGATCCAATATCTCCAGGCAATGCATTTTGGTTACCATTTTACAAATACATTCTTATCAGAAAAAAGTCAGAAATCTTAATTCAAAATTCAGAAAATAATATATACTAAAACGCAAAAGAAACGCAGGTTCTCATTAAATTGGATATAAAATATTAAAAAAACAAAACGAAATGAAGATTTCAACATTTATTTTGGAGCTACACCAATTCGGCACACATTGGTGTTGGAAATTTTTGATTGAATTCCTTTTTGGCTATTGTTTCATGTCATAAAGTAGGGTGGGGGTCCATGTTAAAAATGTGAAAGAGACGACCTGTAGCATTGTCAAAGTCAGTATCGCGTGTGACCACCCTGGGCATTCAAACAGGCAGTGCAACGTCTCCTCATTGAGTTGACAAGCCATTGAAAGAATGCCTGAGGGAGTGAGTTCCATTCATGGACCAATGCTGCCTCCAGCGCCTGCATATTCTGAGGTGGACCGCGAGCCTGAAGGCGACGTCCGATTTCATCCCAGACGTGTTCGATAGGCGCCATGTCCGGTGATAAGGCTGGCCACGGCAACGTTGGGATGTTGTGCTGAGCCAGCAACACCTGTGTTGCCCTGGCAGTGTGCGGCCTGGCATTGTCTTGCTGCAGCAAGCGCACACGTGGGTGAGCGGCAAAGAAGGGAACGACGTGATTGTTGATGACGTCATTTTGGTACACGGCGGCATTAACGCGTTGTCTGAACACATGAAGTTGTGTTCTGTGGTTGAATGAGAACCCACCCCACACCATCACACTACCCCCGCCCCATCGGTCGGCCTGCAGAACGCAGCAGTCGGGTAACGTTCATGTCGACGTCGCCATACTCGGATTCGGCCATCAGCGTTGGAAACATTGTAACGGCTCTCATCAGTAAACAGAACTTGTTGCCACTGGCCACGTCGCCATCTTTGATGTTGTTGCGCCCACTGTTGACGTTGTTGGCGGTGCCGAGGGGTCAATATTGGTTAAGGACGGCGGTTACGGAGTCCTGCTGCCCTCAGACGGCGTCGGACGGTATCGGCGGACACTGGACCACGTGGACCACGCACCTGGTGAGCGGTGTTAGCTGCTGGCAGCATCCGATTCCTAAGGTGGGTCACCCGGATGTACCGGATGTACCGTCTAGGGCTGCGGTTGTCACCCTCGGGCGGCCGGTGCGTGGTCGATCGTTCACAGATCCAGTGATTTGGTGACGTTGAGAAAGGCGTGCGATTGTCGAAACATGACATCCCAATTGTCTGGCTACAGCAGTACGGGTCTGTCCGGCTTGCAACATCCCGATGGCCATCCCTCGCTGGAGTTGCGTCAGTCGCGGCATTTTTAAAATGTGATTCTGTTGTCTGTCACTACTCAAATTGAATTTATGCGATTAAATCCAGGTGTGTAGGCTTTATAAGCATTTCAATGAGTGTGTTTGCACTGGATTCATGATACGGATGATCCAGCACGTGCAAACAACGTGTTTTGAGAATTCGTGACGTCACACATAATGAAATTGACACGCAGGTGGGACTGCGGTGTGGGTGTGTGCCATGTCCTTTAACACAGTTGAGGTTCAATTCCACCAAAGATACTGCTTTACAAAGTGCAATTCTTTCGCATTTTCAGGACCTGCGTTTCTTTTGCGTTTTAGTATATGAAAGGACAACAATTTAACTTCAGGCAATGAAGGTTTCTACAATCATAATAAATGATGCACAATGTTAACTGAGTATGCTGTTTGTATTATGTATATGTATATATGTATGCCTATAAAAACGTAATTTTTTATTATTATAATTATGTAAGAGCAATCTTATGGTGAATTAGTTTATGGCCTACTAAGTTGATATATCCAATTTTTAAAAGCAATATATTGTTTAATTCAATGAACTTTTGTAATCAATGCCCTCTAGTTGTGTTGTTCAACAATACATACTTTAACTTTTAGTTGTCAAGGTATGTACCTTTTTGGTTTCCCATTAACTTTTGAGCCACTATAAACACCAATACATGACTAGAAACACATTACATTTGCCAAAATTTATAGAATATAAACAAAATGTTGTTACACATAATTTAATAGTCAAAATGCCGATGAAAATATATTACACTGCAAAATAACTAGGGTCAGTGTCTTTAAAAATTAACATCACAAATTTCTTTTCAAGAGTGTGAGGGAATTAAGTTGAAAAAATCACAGGTATATAAAAAGGGGTAGTGTGATGGTTGGCCAAAAATCAAGTTGTTAACCAGTCAATAAAACGTTCAGAAGCTTCAAACACTAATCTGACTCGTTTGAAGTATTTATCTCAGTTTTATCTGATTGCTGTTTTGGCACCACATACATTTCCTCTTTATGTTTATATTTACTAGTATTTGACATGTGAATATGAAAATAAATACTAACTGACAGATTTCTACATGTAGATACTAGCTAATCTTCCACAAGCAGTAGTTTATAGACACCAAATAGATAAATCAAATAATATGATAAGCCGGTTAATACTAGCTTCCACAAGAAGAATATCATATAATCACCACATAGATAAAACCAATCACACAATAAGATAAACAGTTAATACTAGTTTCCACAAGAAGAACATCATATAATCACCACACAGATAAAACAAACGAAATAGTAAGATAAGTCAGTAAATACTAGCTTCCAAAAGCTATATAAGATAAGCTGGTTAAAGAGAATGTCCTCAGTTTGCTCTCAATGTAAGCTATTCTGCCTAATAGGACATTTTTTACAACTCAAATTATATTTTCTTGTTTATAAAAATTAATATCTCTGTATATCCAATGTATTTCTGGTCGTCGTAATATTTATAGAAGCCAAAAATGGATTCTACCTCCCAATAATTTTGCTGGAACAAAAAAACTAAAAAAACTAAACAAACAAACAAATATATATAATATATATATATATATATATATATATATATATATATATATATATATATATATATATATATATATATATATATATATATATATATATATATATATACTCTTCAAAGAAAGAAACGCAAAACCACATTGTCGTAACATTTGGAGAATTGATTTAATTATTGAATGGTGAGTCCGATAATTACCAAATGTTGGAGGATTGTTCACAATTCACTCTAGTCCATTGTGAGTAAGTGATAGGACACACCACCAAGGTCAAGGTCATCTGGAGTCAATACCGGGTGTGGCCTCCGCGTGTGTTGACAACTGCCTGGCACCGCCTGCCCATTGAAGCAACCAGAGTACGGATGACGTCCCGGGGGATGGTGGCCCACTCGGCCTGCAAGGCTGCTGCCAGCTCGGGCAGGGTCTGGGGCTGTGGTTGTCGCTGTCGGAGGCGTCGGTCCAACTCGTCCCATAGATGCTCAATTGGGTTCAAATCCGGTGATATCGATGGCCAAGGAAGGACATTAATGTTGTTGTTCTGTAGGAAAGCCGTTGTGAGACGTGCTGTGTGAGGCCTGGCGTTGTCATGTTGGAACACTGCGTTGGCGTTGGCCATAACTGGAATGATGTGTGGCCGGAGGATCTGGTCAATGTAGCCCTATGCATTCAGGTTGCCCTGCACGTGGACCAGGTCAGTTCTGCCAGTGTGTGAGATGGCTGCCCACACCATGACACTACCCCCGCCGAATCTGTCCACTTCCTGCTCGCAGTTTGCCGCATAACGTTCACCACGACGCCTATACACGCGACATCTTCCATCATGACGTCGGAGCAGAAATCGGGACTCGTCACTGAACCACACCTGTCTCCATCGCAGTTGAGGCCATTGTCGATGAATCTGGCACCACTGCAGTCGGAGTCGACGGTGTTGTGGTGTTAAGATGACACCTCGAACTGGACGTCTGGCACGAATTCCTACCTCACGTAGGCGGTTCCGTACGGTCTGGTCGGATATCCTGCGCAAACCTGGTATTGCTGCGGCTGTGGAGGTGGCAGTAGTCAATCGTTCCCGAAGGTGGCGTACCCGGATGTAGCGGTCCTGCCCAGGGGGTAGTGACCCGTGGTCGACCGGATCTAGGGAGGTCACGTGTTTGATCCATGTTGCTGGTAACGGTCCCACAGTCTGGAGATGGTGCTTGGGGACACATGGAATGCCCTGGCAACGGCCGTTCTGGATTCGCCTGCGTCTAGTCGGCCGATGGCATGGTTTCTCTGCGGTTCACTGAGACGTGGCATGTCCTGGATTGTCAACTGTCGGCCAGATACAGAGGCCAGGCAAGCGAACACCCTGCACTTTTATACTGTCGGTGTTCATGTTGCACGTGCAGACAACGCACGTGCAGTGGTGACATGGTTTGCACGTGGCTGCGTTTTTTGCGAATATTCACATTTTGAAACTTTATTTTACAGTAGCTGCGTTTTATCGAATGTAACCGTGGGAATGTGTTTGGGACATGCAATGACCTTATATTCACAAAGCATGAACCGGTAGGAAACATAAAATCGGAGTTATAACCCATTTGTACCCTTTTGCGTTTCTTTTTTTGAAGAGTATATATATATATATTACACACAGTAAAGTACTCTTTATAACGAACCAGAAGGGACCATGATAGTTAGTTCTTTATAGTAGTAGTTCATTGTACACATTTGTACAAGTTGGTTATTAATGTATAGGGAGATAAAACAGGACTTTACAATTGCTTCATTCTATGCAATAGTTCATTCTAAGTATGTTCATTATAAGTGTACTCTACTATATATATATATCAAAATATATCATTATGAAATTTGAACTACTACAAATATTAAGAAACCATAAACACTGACTTTCTAAATAAGAAATTGTATTTAATACATAATTTTAGTTGTTAAAAAGACTCTGTTAGTCAGAAACATATTGAAGTGGCAGAAAACACATGATTGTGCCTTTAAGAAATTACACACATAGATCTATGTTTTATTCTATGATATTTATCTTAGATTATGTGCACCATGCTGTCCAGGCTTATTTCAACTGAAGGTATAGCAACTTGTGTAGTCAGAACTTCGGTTTGCCACAGATCTCTGCAGTATCTACTTCAAGATGTGTGGAGGGTGTGGTCACCTGTTGCAAGGTTCCTGTGAAGAGTCTCTGGCTGCTGGCTGCGTGATAACGTTGTTGAGATGATGTGATTAGAAACAGCCAGGTGTACATGCGGTAGCTGGTCTGACAGACACCAGCAGTGTACCGGCTGTATATCGTACCTCCCACAAACAGCAGACACATTCTCCACACACACACACTCTCGCTTAGACTTGATTCAAGGAACAACCAACTACCTGAATCATCCCTTCATTTTAATCAATTCTGTTTAATTATTTGCTAAAATTTCACATAACTTTTGTTATTATAAGTATATATGTAAATTGATTTGAAATTTAGTTTAAAAAAGATTTAAATTTAAATATATTTTTTTTAAATGGCAAGAATATAACTTTTTTTTTTATGGAAAGTCTAGGTTATATTATAGTAAATGTTCAGTAGGTATGTCAGTGTCTGATAGGTTGACACCCACCTCACCACTTCTTTCAGCACTGACCAATGACTGCTGAGCTGTGCCCAACCCCCCAATTTGCATACAACCAATCGCAGAAAAGCATCAGTCATTATCCCATGCTTAACAGTACTTTTATGGAAATGAATAATAAATTCTAATTACATATGGATATGATATTGCAGGGTCAAAGGTCATCCTAATGAACTTTTAAAAAAAAGTGGTGAGAGGTAGGAGGTGGCCTGATATTGGCAACCTCCCACCTCGAGATAGTGGAAACAGGCAGGCAGTATACATCAGACAGTCTGTCACAACGGGAACACTTGTTTTACATTTGCTAGCCACATTAAGACTACCAGACGCAGCTGGGAGCTTATCCACTGGATCTTGGCAAGAAATCTGGCATTGCTAAATGAAACATTAACATCAAGGTACACCACTGACCTAAGTGACTTAGTTATACCGGCAGGCACGGCCATAAAACTACAACTGCTGACAAAACGTTAACAGATTATACATCAAATCCACCAAGGTTTGATTCAGCACTTAATAAAAATGATAACAAATGTTTAAGATTAACAAAGATGTGTTATAAATAAAATACAATTGTTGATATCAATATATAATATATAGTATATGGTTTTAAAAAAAGTAATTGTATACTGTTACAAATATAATTAAAAGTAATTGGTGTTTTTAAAAGACATTTTGAATTTGAAATAGTTTCTTCGTAACATTGTTTAATATATAAAACCACATAATTAAATGTCCAAGTATCAAACAAGTGGTTTCCAAATGTTGAAATATTGATGGGAAATGTGTGAATTAAAAAATTAAACTAATTATTAATGGCCATATTGTGTCATCATGTGGTGGGCGGTGGGCAAGGGCAATCACAATAGAAATACTCTTTGTATATTAAAGCATAAAATGTAAGTAAAAATTCTGGTTTGGAATTTTAAAAACTCATTTGTAAACAAACCAAACCACAAAAAATTATAACATCTATATACATGAAACAAAACAGTTGATATAAATGAAATACACATAACTTATTAATACATGAACATGTCAGTAGCCATTCAACAATTACTTAACACAAAATCATCTGTCACTGAACAAACCCATAATAACTGTCTTATAATCATTTTGCATAACAAAGACATTGGGTGGAATTTACAAAGCCTGTTTAGGTCTTGGTATATTCAGCCCATATTGTTTAGAAAACATCACACAAGTCTTAAGCCATCCCCTATAATGATTTCTAATATGCAACTCATGTCACTTCCTTCCCCTAGATGCACTTCTGTTCATTGGAAGGAATAATATAGGTGTTTGAAACTGGCTCCCTTCCTCCCCCATCTCTCTCCATCTCTCTCTCTTCTCCATCTCTATTTCTGTCTGTCTGTCTGTCTCTGTCTCTCTCTGTCTGTCTATCTCTCTCTCTCTCTGTCTGTCTGTTCTGTCTGTCTGTCTCTCCTCTCTTCCTATCTTTCTCTCTCTCTTTTTCACTCTCTTCTAACTTTTTTCTTTTTTTTCTTTTTCTTGCTCACTCACTTTTTGTTCCCAAGTGTTGAATTTACCATGTCATTATGTTAGACAACAAAACAACAGATTAAAAAATGCTGAGGTGTCGTTAAACAACTATTCCTATAATTTCCCTCCCTCCAAGAGAATTATGTAATTGTTAAAAGGCCCTTTACATAAATATCCAAAACATCTTTGTAAATATCAACAAGTAATTACAGCTCGTTAATACTTTATTATATTAAATTGAAATATCCGCAGCTCACTCCACACCTCAAAATTCCACACAAATCCCCCCCCCCCCCCCTGCAAAAAAAAATCCCAACCCAGTATTGCTTAAAGTTCTAGTGTAAAAAATATATAAATAAGAGGATGTATTCAAGTATAAATCATGTTTTAGAATAATTATAATATCATTTATTATATATACATGTATTATATTTGTTTTTAAATGCTAGCTTGCATAGGCATATTGGCTCTCATTTCTGTTGGAGGAAGGCTGACTTTTGCCTGAATTTAACAAAAATGCCCAGTAACAACATTTATTCATATCAGCATTATTACCAAACTTGACATCCAATAGTCGATGATTAATAAATCAATGTGCTCTAGTGGTGTCATTAAACAAAACAAACCTTTAAACTTTATTACCAGACAGCGATATATTTTTACATGGAGTACAACTAAAATTATGAGTAGAAAAAATGGAAATACATGGTGAAAACATTTCAGGCCAGCTCATTTTGCCAGAATGCTGAATTTGAAGATTTTTTCCAACACTGGGTTAAGAAAAGGAGGAGGGGGTAACGACCGCCTATGTTGTGTGCTTATGCTAGCTTGTAATCATAACAAATGTATAGGATTATCCATGTACCACTTGTTCAACAAGCAGAGTATGAAAATAGTTCTACCACCACTAAGCACATAATCTGTTGCATCATCACCGTGTTATGCAGACATAAATAAAACAATCGGGTTTTTTTACCCTCAGATTTCCCAGGTATGTAATAACATTAAGTCATCCTGCTGTAAATATTTACATTCTTCGCGAAACTGGCTTGGTTACAGAATACAGTAAATCTTCTCATTTCTGAACTCGGTACAAATTTTGTTATTATAGAGAATAACTTTTAAAACAACAGGCTGTACAGCAATTACGTAACATTCCAGGGGAAAGGTAGTTGCAGGATGTTTTGAGGGACTGGGGTGGGGATGGGGGGGGGGGGGGAGAGGGTTGTTAAGAGTTATGTAATGTTTTCAAAATAAACCATAATTTTTTGTCATAAAGTAAATGCACTCAGTCATGTCCAATTTGTTCTGTTACAGATATATACTTTATTGTAATCTAGTATTTATTACAAAACATAGAAAACCAAAATACAAACTGGCATCCTAATAAAGTTGGTCAAATTACATCACAGAAGGTGAGAAGGGATTATAAGAGCATTATGTAATTTTAGAGAATTTTTAACATTAAAACATGAGGGTTAAAAAACAGTTAAATTTTGTGTTACAGAATTGTTGAGCAGCACTAGAAAT
Source organism: Gigantopelta aegis (assembly GCF_016097555.1). Taxonomy (NCBI): domain Eukaryota; kingdom Metazoa; phylum Mollusca; class Gastropoda; order Neomphalida; family Peltospiridae; genus Gigantopelta; species Gigantopelta aegis. The sequence continues at coordinate 87,150,789 of NC_054701.1, forward strand.
CTCTCAAATACATTACGTTTCACTGAAATAAATTCAAAATTTTAAAATGAGTTGTAGTTTATTTTAAACAAGCAAAAAACCCTTTAGACAAATTTGTATGTTTTTAATATTTTTCAAAATATATGTATGTGTTATATTTTATGTTTTATACATGTACTGCCCCACTCACTATTACGGCGTGATCAACCCCAGAACAAATAAAATATTTTGAATTTGAACTGAATTTGAATATTTTTCAAAAAAACTATTTTTTGGATTCTACTACACCAATTCAAATGAAAGTTATTGATGAAAATACTTTCGGCAATCCTGTACATGTACGGAAAATAAAGGAAAAAACAATATATTTACATCAACAATAATTGTCTGTATCTGAACAAATAAATAAAGTACTCCTGTTACCAAGTGCAGGAATATGACACCCATGTAGAAATAAAAACTGAAATGATTGTTTTAAAAGCTGAAAACCATAGTTATGTAAAGGTGATTTTTTTGAATTCAGATCAAACTCAGTATAAATTGTGAAAATTATTTTATAAAAAACAAATAGCTAAAATCAGATTTTAGAAAAGCTACAAAATCCCATCCCTACAAGTCTTAGTTTGATACAACTTAACAAGGAACTAGCACCATGTGATGTATGAAGACACATGACCTAATCTTTGACCAGGGATTGGCTCTAGTTAAAGAGCAGTAAAGGCATTGACCTGTGACGACATCACTTCCTGTTGACATGGGAGACAACCAGGCAAACTTGACAGTTTGGGGGTCTTGGAAAGCTGGTGGTAATTACTGACACATAATGAACATGTGTGTCTGCATGCTTCTCCTAGAGACTGTTAACATGGGAGACAACCAGGCAAACCTGACAGTTTGGGGGTGTTGGAAAGCTGGTGGTAATTACTGACACATAATGAACACGTGTGTCTGCATGCTTCTCCTAGAGACTGTTAACATGGGAGACAACCAGGCAAACTTGACAGTTTGGGGGTGTTGGAAAGCTGGTGGTAATTACTGACACATAATGAACACGTGTGTCTGCATGCTTCTCCTAGAGACTGTTAACATGGGAGACAACCAGGCAAACTTGACAGTTTGGGGGTGTTGGAAAGCTGGTGGTAATTACTGACACATAATGAACACGTGTGTCTGCATGCTTCTCCTAGAGACTGTTAACATAGGAGACAACCAGGCAAACTTGACAGTTTGGGGGTGTTGGAAAGCTGGTGGTAATTACTGACACATAATGAACACGTGTGTGTCTGCATGCTTCTCCTAGAGACTGTTAACATGGGAGACAACCAGGGAAACTTGACAGTTTGGGGGTGTTGGAAAGCTGGTGGTAATTACTGACACATAATGAACACGTGTGTGTGTCTGCATGCTTCTCCTAGAGACTGTTAACATGTTAAAGGTGCAGACCCTAATTTTAAGCCATAAAAAATGGACTCTTAAGTTTAGTTAATATACAAATCTGCAACTCATTTGGATAAAGTTACAACAGAGTGAAAGAAGAGTCCGTGACGCTGAAACCAGGAAATATCTTTAAAAATAGACTAGAACTCAAATCAGTAACTGCTACTTCTCAGACACACTTGCGTTTTAAAAAATATGAAAAATGCATGTTTTGGTATTAGAAACACCAGGATGACCAGAAACACTTCAGTTCTATGAAAACGATAATCTAAACAGCTCTAGTAGTCAAAAATATGCTGTAGTGTTTAAAAACTAGGGTCCGTCCTTTTAACTAGAATTACATGTATGTGGAATTAAATGTCCCACCTACCATAAATGTATCTGATGTCATTCACAGTTGCATCCATAAATGTTTATGTCAATGCATGTTAAAAAACCAAATACTTAATTTTGTTTTATTAAAAACATTTAATTTAATAAATTTTCTTTAAAAGAAAACCAAAAACATGCATTGAGATGAACATTCATAGATGCAATTATAAACAAAATTTAATTTATTTATGACTTATAGTCTGTGAGAAATGGATCAAAACATAAAAACCTAACACTGAGCTAAATGCTGCAGCAATTTAATTATATATTAAAATTATTATTATTTTATATATATATATATATATATACATTGAAATTGAATGCACTTTTATCATATAAGCTACTCCATCTCATAAAGCAGCTAGAGATTTTTGTATAAGCACTTTCTCACAGACAGGACAGTACAAACCATGACCATGACATTGGCTGGGTTGGAAAAAAAACCATAAGTCCATTAAGGGTAGTCGATCCTGTGAACCATCAGGTGAATGCCCGACCACTGAGCTAAATCCAAACCCCACCAGATCTACTGATGGTAATTGAGCTTAGCTCAATATGAAGTTCTACTCATAATTATAATCTACTGATGGTGATTGAACTCAACTGAATATGAAGTTCTACTCATAATTATAATCTACTGATGGTAATTGAACTCAACTGAATATGAAGTTCTACTCATATAATTCTCATCTACTGATGGTAATTGACCTCAACTGAATATGCAGTTCTACTCACATAATTCTAATTTACTCATTTGTAATTGAGCTTAGCTTAATGTGCAGTTCTACTCATAATTCTGATCTACTGATGGTAATTGATTTCAGCTCAATATGTAGTTCTACTCATAATTCTGATCTACTGATGGTAATTGGCATGAGGACCTCTTGTATCTGAGTTTAATGTTCTACCATGGATTTAAATCTCTGCGGAGTGCTGTGGGTTCAGTTACAATGCAGAAAGGTGTGTGGCATTCAGCAGGTGCACCCACAGTACCACATCACTGACATGCTGCAGACCTGTAGGTTGCTGAAGCATTCTACAAGATAAACTGGGGAACGCCAACACTGCAAGTTGTTATCAGATGCAGACAAATTACCTTGGTGCACACCTGTCAACAAATGGGGCGGCATGCAGGTCAGTGGTAGAGTGCTCGTCTGAGGTGTGTTGGGTTGCAGGATTGATTGATCTTGATAAAAACAAGGGGTTTTATACCGTTCTAGTACTGCACAATCTAGTATGTATGGTCCAGTCTACGGGAAAATGAGTATAAAAGATCCCAGTCCCAAGAAAAAATCTTGCGTCCATCTATAAATGTATTCCAGCATTAAACAAAGTAAGCATTCTGATAGCACTGTCAAAGCAATACATGTTTCCTTCCAGGCCCAACAAATTTTCTTATCGTCTATGTTCAGGGGTGATAACTGTTATAAATGGGAACAATATCATGAAAAGCAAATTTGATCTGTATCTTTACATGACAAAAAGCTATACAGAAAATTTCAGCTCAATATCTTGAGACATTGCAGAAAAATCTTTGAAAAATATGCGAGACAGACTGACATACAGATGGATGGACGGATGGATGGATGAACAGACATATGGAGACGAAACCTGTAGTCTCCTCCAGATGGACCCGTAGGAGACTAATAAATGTAATCACAACCTAACGAATAAATACTAGTACAACATGTATTTCACAGTATCCTAACTGCAAGCTATAACAAAAACTAGCATCGTGTATGAGACATGTTAATTCTTTCAGATCTTACTCCAACCAACCTGCCCTGAACATATCAAACTTGTTTGCACACCACGTGCCCTATACAGTCTTTACAATACAAATTCTATACCATGTTAAATATATCATATAGCACAGTGGTTTAAAAAACTATTTAATGCATGTACTAATGAGATTATCTGGAGTTTGTTGTTGTAGTAACAAGTTTCAGACTGAATGGGCCTTTCAAATGACTACATTAAATATTTAAAACAACAGAAGTTTTCTTTTATTTAATGACACCCCTAGAGCACATTGATTTATTAATCATTGGCTACTGGATGTCATACATTTGGTAATTTTGATATATAGTCTTAAAGAGGAAACCCACTACATTTTTCCATTAGTAAAAAGGGATCTTTTTATATGCACTATCCCAGATAGGATAGTACATACTACAGCGTTTGATATATCAGTCGTGGTGCACTGGCTAGAACGAGAAATAGCCCAATGGGCCCACTGACGGGGATTGATCCTAGACTGACCACGCAACAAGCAAGTGGGCTACGACATTAAATATTAAATATAAATTTCTTATTTACAATATCAGTGTTTTTATATGCAATACATTTCTGGTCGTTTTAATGTTTGTAAGCTCTCAAATTTTATTTTATTTCCTAATATGTTTGTTTTTTGGTACATACAAACTTATTTGTATATAAAATCCATTTTTAGCCAATACAAATATTAAACAACAAAAAACACACTGAATATACAGACACTGATATTATAAACAAGAAAATATATAAATTTAATTTAATTTAATATATTTTATCTTTTAAAAGGCTCTATCAATGAAATTGTTTTTATAATGGAAGCAATCTGTTTAAGATGCCATATTTGGTTTATACATTTTGGGTGTAAGAAGAAAATACAGTAAAAATCATGAAACTCAACAACTGTTAAAACACAATAAAATACAGTAAACATTACAAAAATGTTACAAAATTCAACAACTACCAAAACATACAAGAAAATACAGTAAACAATACAAAACTCAACAACTACCAATAGAGGCTAGAAATTACATCAAAATTCTTTGTGACAAATTGAAATACAATGTATAAAGAAAGAACAACAACCTTCGCCGATGATGCCATTTTGAAGTCAACAATATAACAATACGAAAATATACACAGTAATCATCTGAGAATCCCTGGGAAAGCGTACTGCTATAAAACATAGCAGACCATCATTTCAAAGATCATTGTACCACAAACACAGGCCTCATTTTTACATCAAATCCTACCAGAATCCATTTGGATTTCAATAACTTTATGATAATCAATTTGGATTCCAGTAACTTTATGAGAATCCATTTGGATTCCAGTAACTTTATGAGAATCCATTTGGATTCCAGTAACATTATGAGAATCCATTTGGATTCCAATAACATTATGAGAATCCATTTGGATTCCAGAAACTTAATAAGAATCCAATAAAAAAAAATTAATTTAGTTTTTACAATTTTTTAAGAGACTATTAATTCAGAATTTGATGTTATTAAATAATTTTGGACTGAATTTTTCAAAACCTTTTTTTTCTTAAACACTGGCAGTTTTAAAGCATTATAAATATATCTATAAGATAAAAACCGGCTTTGTAAATTTGGTCCATAATTATTAATTGGATTGGAAATTAATATATTTTTGAAAGACATACTGTCACAGACCAATGACCTATTTAATGATGCAACAAAATACAAATACATTTGACTGATCTCTAAAAATACTTTATTCAACCATCTACATAACCGCCATATTTCACTTATTAATGAACTTTAAAAAAATAATTGAATAATGGCTATGGTCCATAATTAAAAAACTAAACTTGCTGAGAGGGTTGGCATGGATGTTGCTCCATCCTGGTTCAGTTAGGTGATCAACTAGAGAGGCTTGGTATCCCAAAATTATTGTAATTTTCATTTACTATCCTTTTTTGGAGAAATAAGAGTCCTTAAATCTGTGACAATAGGCCTTTAATAGACGTTGCCTGAACATTAATATAACAATAGCTACTTTGTGAGATTTTCTTTTAAAGGTTGATGATGTTATGGAAATCTAATTGGATTCCAGTGGTTTTCATTGAATGGAACATTACAGGAATTGGATTCCCAAATTCCCAACAGAATATGAGTCCTGCAAATGCATGAAATACAAACTACCGGTGGCAAACCACAGCTTAACAGATGAACTTCAGATAACAATCAACCACGAGAATATTGCCTTATGTATACATATCAGACTATGAAAATAGTCACTGACTAATTGAATTACCATCTTTAAAAAAGGTTTATTAGTATTTACAGCTTGTGGTTGATATGGTAAACAAATGGCCATTAAAAAATTACCTTCTTTTAATAATGTTGGTATTATAGCAAGAAAATATAGTAAACTGATTAGGAAACATAATTTGTGTAGATGTAAAACGATAGTCTTTCTCTCCGCATGAACCAGTATCAAACAGCCTTTTAGTGCAATTAAACCTATTATGTGTAGTACTTTCAATTTGTACAAAGTGTTCTTCTGAAAGTATGATAATACATAAAATAATTTTTCCTAGTAGTTCAATTGCTGGATAGATCCCTGGTTGTCATTGGTGAAGAATAAGTGATCAGGTTACAGGCCAGCAGGAACTAGGAACAGGGCCTGTAGCTTCCTCACTTCAGGACCATAAGCATTATTTTTTTGTCTTTGAAACATCCCCAAAGTGTAACTAAAACATTACTATATCTGAGGCCATCTAAAGATAAAAAAGTTAAAGGACAAGTGCAGATGGTTTGGGCCCAAATGTCCTTCCTACGAGTCAGGAGCCTAAGTCACAAAGCTCCCTTAAGCTCTCTTAAAAATATTGCATTGAGATTTTTGCAAGTCTATTTGCACTGCACTGCACTACGAGATCACAAAATTGCTAAAAACTTCAGAGAATGAACCCCTGGTTAAATATACTAGGTGAGAGAAATTGAATAATTAACCATGGTTATTACAGAATTAGTGGAGCACCTATATGATGATGTTTTAATTACCTTAATGCATGTTTACCACTAACTTCACATCTGGAGTGTATCAACCTTCAAACATTCTAGTAGACCAGCGCTCCTGAACACCAGTGCTGAGGTTGCTCAAACCTGGTCTAGACACCAATGCCATACCAAGTGCATATAGTGCAAGGTTAGATTCCTGTCTGGGTCAACACACCTGACCCAGATAGAACTTGTACTCACCATATATGTGCCTGAGACATGTGCAGATGTGGACACATTCAATTATTATGGCTTTTGTCATTTCCTGAGTGTAGACTGAATGAAATCCTTAATCCAAACTCTTCAGTTTTAAATGTTGGTCCCTACTACAGAGTAACTGTACCCTGCATCACATGTTATCAAAGATACTATGATTTTAAATTCATTATCAAAGATGCCATGATTGGAAATTTGTTATTTAAGATCCTAGGATTTTAAATTCATTATCAAAGATGCTATGACTGTAAATTTGTTATCAAATATCTTATGATTATAAATTATTATTAAAGATGCTATGACTGTAAATTTGTTATCTAAGATCTTTTGATTATAAATTATTATCAAAGATGCTATGACTGTAAATTTGTTATCAAATATCTTATGATTATAAATTATTATCAAAGATGCTATGACTGTAAATTTGTTATCAAAGATTCCATTATTGTAAATTATGATTATAAATTTGTTATCAAATATCCTATGACTGTAAATTTGTTATCTCAGAGCCTATGATTTTAAATTTGTTATCAAAAGATACCATGATTGTAAATTTGTTATCTAAGATCCTATGATTTTAATTTGTTATCAAAGATGCCATGATTGTAAATTTGTTATGTAAGATCGTTATCTAAGATCCTATGATTTAAAATTTGTTATCAAAGATACCATGATTGTAAATTTGTTATCTAAGATATTTTGATTATAAATTCATTATCAAAGATGCTCTATAGAAGATCAATTATTGTAAATTTGTTATCAAAGATCATATGATTGTAAATTTGTTATAAAAAATGCTATGATTGTAAATTTGTTACAAAAAATCCTACAATTGCACATTTATTATCAAATATCCTACAAATGTAAATTTATTAAACATGCTATGATTATGCTAAAATTATAAATTTATTAATAAAATTGTTATGCTGTACATTTGTGATTAAAGATGCTATAAATGTATATATATTATTAAGAATATTAAGATATAATTTTAATATCAATGATCATAGATGGTATAACTGTAAATGATTAATTTATTATCAATGATGATATTATATATTTATGTCAATAAATTAATCAATAATTAAAGTCATTCTTGTATACAGACATGCTCCTCTAAGCACCTGGGCCCCGTTCCACGAAGCAATCTTAGCCCTAAGATCAACTTAAGTGCATAGGGTAGCTATGCGCCTAAGATAATATTAGGGCTAAGGTCACTTTGTGGAATCGGGCCCTGATACATTCTTTGGTTTTGTTCTAACTGTATGGACATTTCACTAATAATAATATGGCCTTGACCGCTGGGTGTACTGTTGTCTAACGCGTTGAGATCTGTATGTACGAGGATACTCAGTCTGTTGTGGTTTATACCTCTCACTCGGTGAGTCATTACGCCGGTAATACCGAGACAACCGCTGCTGCCTCTGTATCCTACCAACATGTGCATACCACAACCTAGAACGCTGCTGTTGCTGTAGCTGTTGCTGATAATATGGATTATTTCTCACATCATCAGACCTATACCTATCTCGACCCCGCCTGGGTGGTTTGTCTGTCTGCTGGCTGGCTATCCGTGTGCGGATGTACTGCTGACGCCTGTTGTGTGCGCGGGGCCTGGGGTCTGGGGTTTGAGATAGAGGGCGGTGTCTTACCGAGGACCAGGGCTTCTCATGCCAGTGGTTCGTCGAGGTGTTACAGGAGCCGATACATAGCCGCGTGTCGGCCGGGCGACGCGTGATGTCGCAGTTTGACTCCTCCAGCATCTGAGAGTTGGGGAGCTGACACAGCACGTGGCGACTCTGCTGGCCTTGTTCCTGGCATAATGCAGAACACTGGAAAACAGAAATAAATTTTTTAAAGTTTTTTTAAAGTGACAGACTCTAGTTTTTAAACACTACAACATATTTTTCACTATTAAAGCTTTTTTTAATCATTTAAATTAGATGTACTTACATTTTATTATTTAGAATATTTATTTTTATACATTATGGACATCCAAGTTTTTTAAATACCCCAAAATGCATTTTTCATAATTCTAAAAATGCACGTTTGTGTGAGAAATAATGGTTATCGAGCTTTAGTTTTGGATGGTATTTCCCTGTTTAAACATCACAGACTTTAGCTTCTCTCTGTCAGAAACTTATCCAAGTGTGTTACATGTTTGTAGATTAACCAAACTTAGTGTCCATTTTCACAGGCTGAAACTCGGATCTGCGACTTTAAAGGGACTGTTCAAAGTTTGATACTATTGTTAAGAGATTTTCAGTTAACAGATTGGTAGGTAGGAATTGGTTTAACATGTTTCCATTGAATTAAGACTCAAACATGCTCCCTCTGGGTAAACACTCTGACTTTGTACACAAAATAGGTAAGGAAGGAGACGGGTGTTAAAAACAGGCTATGAACAATTGGGAATAATATTTAGTGAGGAAAATAACCCTGGATAAAATATTAAAAGGCCACAATAAAAACTACTGACAAAAAAACCTATTGTTATAATTACAAACAGAACAAATACAGATCAAACTATATATAAATTACTTTCTTTTATTCTTACTGTACGTATCATTTTCAGATATTTTTCTCTAAATTATAAAAATTCTGTTTTTAATATAAACAAAGCTAACCTCTGTCCAGTCTCCGTGCACCCACTTAGGGCAGTACCCGCTGTCACAGTCACGGACCTCCCTGGGTTTCTGTGACATGTCACATGCCTCACTCTGACCTCTCTCGTCCTGACACACGACAAGTCGTCTCTGCCATCCTGTACCACAAGTGCTCGAACACTGAAACATCACACAGTCTAATTAATGAACATTCATATTATGCAGGAAACATTAACCATATTCAAATTTATATTAATGTTTGGTAACTACATTTGTATATAAAATATCAGACAGTCAAATTAATATTAATGATTTGTAACTATATAAAACATCACACCCAGTTTAATTAATGTTCAAATTATTTAATTATATATAACATCACACAGTCACATTAATATTCATGTTGTGCAGAAAAAATTAAACAGAGCCAAATTAATATTCAAGTTTTGTAAATATGCATGAAACATCACACTAAGTGAAATTTAAATTTGTATTTTGTAACTGTTCAAGAAATGTATTTTTAGTTGTTTGCCTGTTTGTTTGTTTGTTTTGTTGTTGGTGTTGGGTGGGGTTTTTTTTCTTTTGTTTTTTTTGGGGGATGGAGGGGTTTGGGGATACATATAAATGTGATCAAATTGCTTTCTTTTAGGATCTTATTAACTTTTTTAAGCATTAAAACTTGTTTATCTGTAAACCATCACATTGGATGTAACCACTTCCGATTGTTATGCCTAAATCTTACATTTTGCACTTATTAAATACATTTTGAAACACCTCATTATAAGATATAAACTGCTGCCAACACAGACTCATGCATTATGTTCTAAAACAAAACCAAATCACTGTACATACATGAGTCCAAGGTCCGACTCTCCAGTGACTGGTAGCCTCGACGCTGTTACTGGTAATGACGGCGATGTCAAAGTCGTCTGGAGTCTGACAGGTGCCCTCATTACACAGGACCTCGGCTACCGGCCGGATCGTCTTGTTACACATATTCTCATTCTGCACAGGCTGGTCGAACACCACACATGCCACATACCGCGTCTTCACGCCCTCGCCGCATGTAACCGGACACTGTGCAAGTAGAAATAATAGTCACTATGGGAAATATCATAAAGCTGTATACCACATTAAACATTTCATTTTTCATTAGTCTTATTAAAATAATTATATGATAAAACAAATGAAAAGAAAGTGTTTTGAAACTATAAAAAATGGATACACTCAAGGTTTTAAAACTGTCAAATAGTGACAAAAATAAATGCTGTAAAATTCATTTCTTCGTGGATCTATGGTCACATTATGTAAGAATTATCCTACTAGTACTTTCCAAAATTTCTAACAATTCTTTCAAATCATAAAGGATGGATGCTTTTAAAAATATTGCTTACGTAAATGCATAAAAAAGGAAACAATTTTTTTTTTAACAATGCACACAAAAAAAAATTAATTACTGTTAAATGGCATGGAAAACATATGTACTTTTCCAAGATATTGCTTTCTAAAATATTGCTCACATAAAACATCATCACATTCAATAAATCTTAATTGAAGATAGAAAATCCAAATACCGCATCTTTTCAAACATAAAATGAATACAAGAAAAGAAAAACATGATGCCACTAATACATACACTACTCCAGGTGCCCAAGCGCCACTCTCCACACAGTTTCCTGATACAGGTTTCCATGCTGACGGGTTTCGGCAGATGACTGCAGAGTGCGTTTGATATCCGTGTACCCTGATTGTCCATGCAGCTCACATAGCGATGATGAGTTCCGGGCCCACACGTCGCAGAACACTGAACACCAAACACAATCAAATACAATCAAACAACAAGCTTTCAAACATGTAAATCACATGCATAAAAAAAAAAAAAAAAAAAGAAATAACTAGTTTTGCAGTAAGAAAACAATAAGTCATAGTAATATATAAGGTCTTGTCCAAGGCCTCTAAAAATTGAAAGTTTTTGTAAACAATTAATGGGAAAGGAAAGGAATGTTAGTTTAACGGCACCTCAGACCATTTAATAAACTATATTATTACCCATATGATTAAAAATATCTTGGTACATATCAAAGTGATAAGTCCCATTAGAACACCAAGTGGGATGTAACACTTCGACATCACACGATGATGTCATCGATTGGCGCACTACAACCTTACAGGAACATCAACCAAACGAGTTCGAGTGATAAAAGTTAAGATTGATTATGGGAAATAAATAGGATATTAAACTCACTACTATTTCATATCATGTTTATGTCCCTCATGAAATAATTTTCATTGTCACTCGTTAAAGCTCACTCGGGACAAAAATATGATACGAAATGGAAGCTCACATAATATTCTATATGGTTATTTGATTTAGAGTTATTTTGACATTTGCATATGAAAGATAGAAGTAGCTCATGTGAGATAGCCATGTGGAATGTGTGTATTATTTAAAATGAGATACCATATGAGTTGTTACTGTTTGTAATTACAGTAAAGTACACTTACAACGAACATGCTTAGAATGAACTACTGCATAGAATGAACCAATCGTAAAGTCCTGTTTTATATCCCTATACATTAATAACCCACTTGTACAAGTGTGTACAATGAACCACTGCTATAACAAACTAGCTATCCTTCCGGTTCGTCATAAGAGTACTTTACTCTATTTCAATTGTTAGTAATTTTTTTGTGTGAATTTTATCAATAAAGAACAATTATAAATTTGACTGCTATACATCGGTAACTTACTTTTTAAAATGACAAACAATTCTTATATACTTTTAGTTAGCATTTTGTTTGGCCATTTAGTAGTTCAACTACGATATAATCCTGCCCTCATCAAACACTAAAAAAAAAAACATGAAAAAAATGCCACAAAAATGAAAAATTAACAAACACTCAAACCATATCCAAAACAAAAATCCCTAAAGGAACACTCACTTCTGTCCAGCTTCCAAATCGCCAGTATGCCGAGGTGCTTTCTTCCGTGGTGGGTGTGGTGGGTGGTGGGGACGTGGGACAGCTGCCAAGGAAACAGGATCGTTTGTCGATTGGCCGCGATGCTGCGTCACAGATACTGTCGATGAGGATGTTCCCCCTCGGACTCCGGCACCGCACCGCCCGCATGTGCTCTCCCTTACCACAACTCGATGAACACTACAAATAGGCAAACAGTAATCACTGAGGTTTTCTGAGAGTAAGACTTCAAGCAAAGACATTTCTTATAATTTCTATAATGCAGACATATGGTCTGTGTATATCTGAATGACAAAACCATTAATATTTTTTAAAATGTCTCTCTGAACATGGCTGAGTCAAAAGCATGTTTTCACCAAATCTGTCTTGTATTTAATACTTATTAAATTGTATCCCAGTAAAAATGTCAATAGATGCACAGTCCTAATAATTAGAATCCTTCCAAAGTTCATTTATATTTTAACAAATTGCATAAACTAAATTTGGATTCTTGGTTCAAACTGATGAAATTCCAACTTATTCCCAAGACTAGTAAAAACAGTTTTCTGAATAACTGCTTTATCTTCAAGCATGGATTCAGCACGCACACCCCCCACCCACCCCGACTATTTTTGGTCAAACAATATATATTACAGAATACCTGAAAAATGCACACTTATTCCGTTCACCTGTCGAGGACCTTTAAATTGTAACCACAGGTTTTAGATCCCCTCTATTAAAAAATCCTGCATCCGCACCTGATCTTCATAGATTCTTGAAAAAATTAGTAAAGCAGCGCAAGATATGCACTTGAACGTGCGGATCCAGGGGGAGGGTGCTTGGGATGTGTACCCCTCTCCTTAACTTCAATATGCCATAAAAATGTAGTCTTTAAACATAAGAATAATGAACTTATTTCTGTTTATTGGGGAGGGGGGAGGGTAGATGTAATATACTGATCGACTGGATGTTTCTGTAATAATACTGCTGATTAAAAGAATCCTTCATATGTATCCATGTGAGACAGGGCTATTCCACCCGAGGGTACATAATTTGTTGTCAGGGACTCGGCAAGCCTCGTCCCTAACATCATATTATGTACCCAAGGGTGGAATAGCCCTGTCTCACATGGATACATAATGGAGGACTATTTTTCTCCCATCCAGTAGATGACAAACAAGCATTTTGGGAAAATGTGAAAAACCTACATTTTTTATTTAAAATAATCATAACCATTGAAAAGATCGCACTGAAAAATGGTTTATACTAGAAGTATATACCGAAAATGAAAGTATAATTTCATTATGACAGCAGGTTTCCTTGTTTTTATGAAATATAAAAAGCATTTCTTGCTTTATTTTGCCATTTACGTGATGGCACCCAGTGTTAATATCAGCTCAAACAACAGAAGTCACGTTTTCATGCAAGACTGATTTATTCCGCATGGGTTGACATCATGGAATACGCCTGTCTTGCATGGCTAGGGATGGGAGAAAGAATAATCCTTCCAACACTATACTTACCGGTCCCCATCCGCCGGTGAACCACTCAGGACAGGTGCCCATGTTGCATTCCTTCTTCGTTCCAGGTTTCTTCTTGTTGTCACAGAAACTATTGCCAACGATGTCATCACCACGACTACACCACACCTTGCGGTGACGCTTACCAGTCCCACAACTAACAGAACACTGCAAAAATATAATCTACTTTAACAAGATGTGCAAATACCCTGTAGTACATGACTTAAATTATCATACAAGACATGGGTTTATGAGGGGACAACCCCTCCCAGGCCCAGTGCTGGAGCAAATCTTTGAATTCACGCAAAAATGTTGGAGACATTTGGACAAAATGAGCTGGCACGAAACCTTTCCATCATTCTGTAACAGAAAAATCAACCTCCACTGAGGGGATTCGAACCATAGACTCTCAGTACGAGAGTTCAGCGCTCTACCAACTGAGCTAATAGGGAAATTCCCACTAGCTAGTGCCAGTAGGAGCACTTTATACCAACTCTATTCCCCACCTCTAATGAAGCTACGTCCCAGAGCTGTGGGCCACGGGCAGTTGAACTGTTACAGGTTCTGACTGGGTTATAACTGTATTCTTGTGTTAAGAATATGCTCAATCCCTATGTTGGCTCCAAATGTAACAGAAAAATCAACCTCCACTGAGGGGATTCGAACCACGGACTCTCAGTACGAGAGTCCAGCGCTCTACCAAATGAGCTAATAGGGAAATTCCCAGTAGCTACTGCCAGTAGGAGCACTTTATACCAACACTACTACAGTTCTACTCATTATATTAGTATTAATCCATAAGAAAATGCTTAATGATTCATTTGCAACCCTATATAGCTGTTTGGTAGTAATACTAATATTAATGAAAGATGTTACCCAAATTCGGGCATTTTCGTTTAATTTGGGCAAAAACCAGCTTCCCTTTCCCCCTAAAAAAAATGGGAGCCTGTATGCCTATGGAAATTATCAATAAACAATGAATGTTCCCTTACATACAACTCTGTCCATTCAATGAAAAATAACAAAGAATGCTCCCTTAGACATAACCCTTTTCAATCGATGAAAATAACAATGAATGCTCCTTTATACACACCCCTGTCCATTCGCTGGTTTCCCACAATGCACAGGGCTGTTCGTTGCATGCCTGTGAGAGAATGCGTTCCTTTTTGCTGCATCGCTCATCCGGCACATCGTTTTCCTCATCATCCACGCACCGCGACTGTCGATACTGCTTACCTCCACCACACGTCTTAGAACACTGTCAAACAATAATTAATCATGTTGCAAGTTTTATTTTAAATTATTTCAATGTTTTTCCCCACTTAAATTTCAAGCATGATACCTAACAAAGAATTCAGCAAGGGATCTTTCACATACACTTTCTAATAGACAAGACAGGACAAACCACGGTCTTTGATATACCAGTTGTGGTATCAGAGAATGGATCTATGAAAGGGGTTAGATCCTATTACTCAATCATCCCTTGCGACTGCTCTACTGATCCCTGAGATATAAATTAAAACGACTGCATCATCAAAGCTAGTCACAATTAGTTCTGTGCAAAATTCTGTTAAAAATTCCATCCTGCTACCCCCTGTGATAAATTTTTACATTTTAAAAAAGCCCCGTTGTACTGAAGTGGCCTAAGATCACAGTAATCTTTCCATTTGGTTGACCAATGCAAGTAGTCTGTTGTTTGACTGTGATTATTTCATGGCAGACAGCTTTGAAGTGGCAACTATTAGACTGAAGTTGACAGGGAAGAGCATGTGCGGGTACGGGTACCTTTTTAATGTGCCCATATCCAATCAAGGTTTATGCACACCCACCCCGGACTTAATCTCTGACATCACCAGTGACCAATTCCGAGGCAGGAAGGAGGAGGGGGGGGGGGGGAATGGTGGAGTGGGGAGAGCATGTAGTTTGTAAACATGTGTAACTTGTTGACATTGAAGACCTTTCTGTGGTAATTCCGGCCTATGCAAAAGTAGTGTTTTTTGTGTAAAATGGGTGTACTCCGGCCACGTTTAGTGGGTGTGTTTGTTTAAACCAATATCCTGGGAGAAAGAGCTCAGGCAGGCAAAGGTACATTAAAAAATCCATGGGCCTACTGATATTAATAAAAGTGCTATAACCACTAACGCTATATAGCAACATAAGGTGTAAATAAATGTGGTCGGTGGCCAAGTAGTGCAGTAACTCACTGGTGACCAGTCCGTGTAGGACCAGTACGTCGACAGACACTTCCCCTGACACACGACATACGTCGCAGGTTTCGCCCCGAGATGTCGGCAGTTCTTGTCATCAGTGATCTTCAGCGTGCCATCAGCGTTGGTGATGCAGTAGACAACCCGAGCTCGCATCGCTTTCCCACACGCCACCGGACAGGGCATCTCGTTCAGAACCTTCCATCTAGTAAGAAGAATAAATGATACAGTGGAATAAATATTGGGGTTAACTATCTCAAAATAAAACAGAAAACCATTACCAGTCGTGGATCCAGAAAATCCATTTGGGGGGAGGAGGCCAATGGATTCCTCAGATTCTCCAACATAAACAATGAAAAACATTAAATAAAATATTTATATCTTTCGCAAAATTTAGGGGAGTCTGGGCTCCCCTTAGATTCACCATTGATTACAGTAAGTGCAACATATAAATTAATGTTTACTGATATCGGAGATCAAGCGCCGAAGATGGCGCTGGATTAGCCATGTCATCAGAATGCCTCAAATAGCCTTACCAAGAGTAGCACTCCGAAGGACCCCTCCTGGAAAAAGGAAACGAGGAAGACCGAAAGAAACATGGAGGAGGACAGTAGAGAAGGAAATCCGAGAGGGCAGTCTGAGGTGGGGGCTGCTGGAGAAGCTGGCAAAGGACAGGCAGCAGTGGCGATCTCTGGTTACAGCCTTATGGGTTTCTTAGCTCGAAGGGGATTAAACTAAACTGAAAGTATCTAAACCAGAGACTCTTAGTGTAAGAGCCTAACACTATCAACAAGGCAAGGATTCAATGGGAGGTGTTGGATGTGTGTACATCCCAGAAATTCAATGTGGCCTCAAAACATCCAGTGTTTAGAAGAAAAATACAATGGTTTTTAGTGGAAAACACGTAATTTGTGGTCTGTAAACGATTACCATATAGATCAAACATGTCAGTATACTAATACAGTAGATGCCCTTTCCAAATGCTGAATCCCTCTCTAGAAAAATCCTATAACCTCTCCTGATAAACTGAGCCAAGAGTAACATTCTCACTAGCTACTGCTAACAGCAGGACTTAATAATCGACTACTACCAAAGTATTAATAAAATATCCAATAAACAAAAAAAAGACTTGTCTAAAAAAAAAAAGAGCTTCAAAAGTCATCTTCTGTTGCAGAGAAAAGTAGTACTGTTACTTACTCAACATTACATCTGGTATTGCAGTTCTCCCGTAGCCTTTCCGGTCTTGGCATGCCCTTACAGTGTTTGCTCGACACCAGCAAATTATCATCAGCACGAATACACACTATTTTCCGTTTTCGTTTTCCTGAAACAAACACTATAATAGCTGAATATATATTCATGAAATGTTTTGTCTTTGAAATTAAAAAGATTATGAAGGATCAGCAGGAAGTAAAATATTTATGTCACTGAAAACTATCAGGAATTAAGTAAGATAGATTTTTTTCAAAATTGAATAAACAAATAAATTAAGTCAGTTTTCTAGTGGTCAAATAAGTTTTCTAGTGGTCAAATGTTATAATGGGAAGGAATATTTGTTTTACAATACCAAAGCTAAAATTGGTGAATTACAACTTATAAGATCATTATGTTGGTTTATAACAACAGTTATGTGATCTAAAGAATAAGGGAAGAAGCCTACTGCTACCACATAATTTATCTTACTGGTAAGCAGCAAAAACAAGTTGCCAGCATGGTTCAAGATCAAGTGCTGCTTTTATTATTTCCCACATAACTACAGTGAAACCCCTCTAAACTGGACACCCTTGGGACCAAGAAAAATGTCCAGTTTTAAGAGGGATCTGGTTTAGAGAGGTTAAATTCTATCCTGGTTTTTAAAAAGGGACTCTGTAAAACATCCTGTTTTGAGGGAGCTGCTGTTTACAGAGGGTCCGGTCTTGAGGGGTTTTACTGTAGTACAAAACATCTAATCAGGTTTTCATATCTTCCCACATATCTAGTATTGAGGCTGCTTTTAAAGTGGTCAGTGTTTTCTGTGCCCTCGTTACACACCATGACAGATTCGGCTGCACTTCTTCCAGGGGCCCTTGTTGGTCCAGCGGAAGGTCACGTACGGCCCCACAGAGATCGTGTAGCTGTACTCGATGTTCGGGGGAAGCAGACGGCCAACGGACAGGACCTGGGTCAACACAAACAAAACATCATCAAACTTGTCAATAACTTCACTCAAACTTGGGTATCTCATGTGAACAAAAACAAAACATCAAACTTGTCAATAAATTCACTCAAACTTGGTGATCTCATGTCAACAGAAACAAAACATCAAACTTCTCAATAAATTCACTCAAACTTGGTTATCTCATGTCAACAGAAACAAAACATCAAAGTTTTATCATTGGACACAGTCAAATATTACCATTAAATACTGTAAAACTGCATGATTAAAAATGCCATTACATGAATTTTTTGAAGCAGTTCAGTGTTCAAGAGGACAGGTCTTTTCATCTTAATAGTCCACTTGTGTTGTGAAAATATTGATTTGCAGACAAAGGTTTCTAGGGAGACAATTCCCTACGGTCAAATTTGATTTTTTAAGTCAAGAGTCAAAGGAAAAACAAAACAAGGGCTGAGGGTCATGCCACTGTATTTAAACATGCTAAATCTGATATTTTATTACTCAATAAGCAGAATGTTTCACAAAGAGACTGTTTGTTTTGCCATTCAAGGTAAGTATACAAAAGAGATCTACTGAATGTAACCTCATATATTACCTGTCCAATACTTCTTGTATGACATGTGTTTACAATATAGAAGTGATAAGAAATAGAGGAGCTATGCTCATGATATGAATAATGATTAAGCAATACAATGCAAATTTAAACAATTTCACGTCAAAAAATAAAAAAATTGGAATGTTCACCTACAATGACCACATTTGTTACAGAATACTCTGATTATATTATTTTTTTTATTATTGTTAATAAAAAACATTTGCACACAATAATACCCATAACAAAAAAAACCAAAGCACCGAGTTCACCATAGCAAATGGAACACATTTAGCTGATTGGAGAGAAAAAAAGTCCAATATTTAAATGGAACCAGAATGAAACTTATTAATTAGAAAGGAACTACATTATAGGCACAGAATGTATAATTTAGAATGTAAACTATATTCTCCTGTCTGTTTTTGAATAAAGATATTAAATTATAACAAAAGAATATACTTGTCAAAGGGAGATAATTCACAAAGCAAAATTCAGTTTGTGGATAACATGTCACAAGGTTTTGGTTACAATACATTAAAAAGAAGAAGTTTAAATGGAAATAGTTTATTTCACAAGAGTGAAACTTATTAATTAGAAAGGAACAACATCAAAGGTAGATTATTTAATGTGACAGATTTTTAAAGAGATTTGTTTTTTTCAACAAGCTGCTTGACACTTTTATTGAGTTAAAATGCCATCAGACATATTACATCTACTGTGACTGGTTTCTTAACTGTCCAGCCGAATATATTACATCTACTGTGATTGGTTGCCTAAATATCCTACTGAACATATTTACATCTACTGTGATTGGTTCTCCAATGATCCTACTGGAATTAATTTTCTCCATTGCTTGATTAGCACCACTGTATTCGAGAATTCCACTCTGCACTTTGATCTTCCACCTCTCTGTCCGCACAATGAAGTCTCCATTCAGTATGTAGTTGCCACGAGCATTCTTCAGTGCTGAAAATCAATATTAAATAAATAATAAATAAATAATGTTTAAGAAGATTTACTCATATCTTAGCTAAAAGGTCCAACAGCTGAACCTCCATTGTGTGCATGCTTGCAGCAATTCAGACTTTACTTTAGTGTGGACCTTAAAACTTTTCTAAAGCATGATGCTAAAGGATTAAACATATGTTGGGCTCCACAAAACTGTTAATTCTAGATTCAACACTTTAAATCACACCTATACAAATAGCAATTAGTTAAAAGTTGGAAGACTTTTTTTAAAGTATCCTATGCACAAGTAACTTGGGGACCTCATAGTTAAATGTTTTTTATTTTAGGTTTTGATAAAGTAAACACCGTTAGACTCTAAAAGGTCTTATAGCAATCTTTATAACACAGATATAATGATATGGTCAAGTGTGTTTAGTTCAGGTAAAGCCACGAGCAACATTGTACCTAGATAGTTGTCATCATCTTTAGCCTTTTCCATGCCATTCTGTGTTACTAGGATGTTTGTCGCTCCTGCAGGAATTGTTACTACACGGTTGTATCCTGTAAATAAAAATAATAAAAATTATATTCAACTATTTTATTTCAAATAATAATAATAATAAACACCAACCTGACATTCTCATCCTCTACTGCTAATAAAGCTGGTCTAACCCATGGCACTAACTAATGACTGCCGGTAGTAGGGGAGTATAGTATGTAGTTACAAGTGTCTCTTAACAATGCCAGACATAACTATTGAACACCATACTAAGAGGTCAGACTAAGCCCACAGCTAAAGATGATCAGGAATGGCAGGTGTGTCGCATGGATAACCACAAGAGACAAGCACCTGCTGCAGCTGGAGAAATAAGGACTGGCATGTGGAGGTGGACAGAAAAAGAAGTTGAAAGATAAGAAAGAGGAATTGCCATATCGGGAAGAAATGAGATGGAATTCAAACAAGAAAAAGGAAATAATAATTTAAAAAATAAAACTATAATAATGATAATAATAATAGTTTTAAGGGAGCAGTTGTCCCTCCTCTTGAAAACACAAAAGAGCCCTTTTTAAGTTTAAAAGTGACTTTTTTTCTCTTGCCGTATATTACTGTGCACTGATTCATGTTGTACTAAGCATTATCTCACCATCTCAATATTTTAGGCTAAGTATGGTTCTCTGCTATTACCGAAACAGAATTCTCACAATATTGTAGTTTTTTGTATGATTTCTTGTCATTAATTTACACACAGATAAACCATTCTAAGCCAATACTCAGCTCCGAGTCATATAAAGTGAACACAATGGGAGGCAGCATACAGACTGGTACAACTTAAAGGGAGATAATAGCTTAGACCATTCAAGTTTAAAGGTAATAGGATAAACATTTACAAACAATGTAAAACAACAGCATAAGTATTGCTAACAAAAAGAGAGGTGTTACTGTAATATGTATGACACAAACACCCACCATATATTCTGTTGTTAAAAGCTCCTTTCACCGTTCTACAAGAAGAGTTATCTCCCCCACAAATTCCACACTGGTCGCGCTTCATCCTAGACCCGAGGCGGTTTTCACAACCTGCTCGCTGAAATCACAAAACCGTTTAAGAGCAGGAGACACTAGTTTCTAGGCAGTGCAAAATATGTTCAGTGAATTACAGCTTTTCATAACTTTCTGCATACATCATTTGACTGCTATCATGTATTTCCAGACTCCCAAGATGATGGGTTCCCCACCAAAAAATCCAATAACACTATTTGCTGCAACTGATATTTCAAAATACAAGTTCTGGGCCAGTATTTTCAAAGCTATGTTAGCACTACAATATCTTAAAACCATTGTACGGTGTGTGTTGTAGTGACGTCATAGCCTATGACAGTTTTACAATATCATAGCGCTAAGATAGTTTTGGAAATCTGTAGCCTGGTTCATACATTATTACCTCCAGAGGCAGATCCCAAAAATATTTTGCAGGACTAACTCGTCAAAATGACATCCCAGTGGGGAAAAAGTAAGTGGGGTTTAAAAAAGGACACTTAAATATATTTTTTTGAGGGTGTGTGTGGGGGGGGGGGGGGGGGGGGGGGGTCCTCTGGTCTCCCCAACCTCTGATCTCTGAATCAATAGACTTTAATTTCAACTTTTAGATACATATCCTTTGTGGCAAAATGGACCTATAATATTGCTTCAACATACTGTTAGAAATACTTCAAAACCAGATTTGAGGGGAATGTCTCTTTGGAAATTCATGCATTTATTGATGTGATATCATCTCTCTTAAAAGTCTTATTCAATTGAGAGTCCACCTTGGAGTTAACCCCATCGCAACCCATGCCACAACTGGTATATCAAAGACAGTTGTGTGTGGTATGCGGTAGCAGGTAATTTTAACATGCTCATATACCACGAAGCTTTCGAACATGTCTGACCCGGGTCCCGTTTCTGGATAGCCATAATGCTCAAGATTAGAAGGCACTTAATGCAATTTCAGTCATTTGCAAAAATTACAACATGCACCAAGGTGACTATTTGTGAAAATAAACATGTCACAGTATTAAGATGGTTTACAGTATGAAAGTTACCACATTAGTAGTAAATTAAACTCCAATACCATGTGTTCTCTTATTTCCTTCCATCAGTTTAATAAGAATATCAACTTGTGAACAAGTAAACTTACTCGACACTTCCCATTGACGCAGATGTCGTCCGTGTCCGGTCCGCACTTGGTCCCGTCAATCACTTTGTCTGCCATCTGGTAGTAGGTGCTGGTGGTCTGTGCGCGACACAGCAACTTACAGGCATCCTTGAGACGCACTGGCAGAGAGAATAACAACATCATTAGTTAAATATCAGGGCCCAATTTCACAAAACACCGTAAGCCTAGTTTTGCAAGTAAACATAAATCTACGACTAAAGCACAATTTTTATTACTATTGTAGTTCAACAAATATAGTTAGAAGAACACATATTTCATTTTCTTTTGTCTTTAAAATACTCCAGCTTCCATAATTTTTGCGTGAAATTGATGCCAAACGCGTGAAAACGCACGACCGGTATAACTGCTAGTAGCAGACGTAAACTTACGATGTTTAGTGAAATGGGCCTCAGATTATAAGTCATATATTCAGTACAATCCAACAAATTCATTCAACCAATCTAATCCATTTCAACCCAATCAAGCCAAGTGGTAAAGCACACTCCTGATGCTTGGTCAGTCTAGGATCGATCCCCATCAGTTGGCTTACTTAGCTATATCTTATTCAAGCCAATATTCAACAACTGGTGTAATTACCCTGTCTGTGAGATGGTGCATATAACAGATCCATTCTTCTCTCATTACCTGTGTGGTCCTTAACCAATTAACCCTAAATACAAATGTGTTGAATGTGTTGTACATTTCATCTTTCTTTCTTTATTGTTTTTTTTGAAATGACATGAAATGAAGTGAAATCAAACATGTCTTCCTTCCTTGCAATTCAATCCAGTCCTGTCCTGTCCAGTTCAATCCAATCTGATCCAGTGTAATCTAGTCTATTTGATTTTATCTAATCCAATCCAATCATATTCAGTTCAACCTAATATACTAGTAAACAGAGTATCGCAAGATATGAGTAATCCAGATAAATATGGACATTTATTATTAGATGTATGCAAAGCTACTACAATGTTTATTTTCAATGGGAGGATGGGTGGTGATAAATATATTGGAGAAACTACTTGTAAAGATTGCAGTGTGCTAGATTATTGTATAGCATCTTTTGAATCAGCTATATTAATTAATAATTTTAAAATATTAGAATTTTCATATTTTTATAGTGATGTACATAAACCTGTTGAAATATATTTATCTAGCATTGATAGGTTTAATGACAATCGAGTAAAGCAGGTAGCTACTAACAATAAAATAGGATGGCCTCGTAGATTTGTCGACTCTGAAGCAAACACATTTGTAACAGAAATTGACATGGTTTTCATTGACAGCTTGGTGAAGCAGGCACGGTCTGCACGTGCAGGTCAGAGTGACCCAGAACAAACTGTGAATACTATTGTGACTGATTTGTCGAATCATTTTATTAACACCGCTCGGAAAGTATTTGGTGCGCTTAAAATAAACTCAAGTAAGAGAAAACCAAAATATGCTTGGTATGGGACGGAATGTAAAGAAATGAAAAAGAAGTTTAAAAAGGCTAAACACAAATATATGGTAACAAAGTCTGAACGAGAAAAAGAACAAGTTAAAATTATTAATAGACAATATAAATATGTTGTTAATAAACATCTAAAGAAGCATAAACAGAAATTACAAACCGAGTTTACGCGTATGTTAAAGGAAGACCCTTCGCAATTTTGGAAGTTTTTGAACACCAAAACAAAACGAACAGAGAATAAAATTAATATAGAAAGTTTGTATGACTTTTTTAAGAATCTGAATAGTAATTCGAATGATGAAGCGTTTGATTTTGGAATTCCAGAAAATTTGGATACAAACGAACTTGATAAAGAAATAACTAAGGATGAGATTATGAATGCTATTAACAATTTAAAATGCAGAAAAGCTGTAGGAATAGATAAAATAGAAAATGAATATTTAATTGAAACACGTGATTTATTACTTAATTTCTATTTCGAATTGTTTAATTTGATTTTAGAAACAGGTATTTTACCGGAAAATTGGCTAATTGGAATTATAAAACCTATATTTAAAAAACAAGGAGACGATACTAATCCAGAAAATTACCGACCTCTGACTTTATTGAGCTGTTTTGGGAAATTACTTACCTCGGTTATAAACCTTAGGCTTACAAAATATATTGAAGAAAATAAAATTCTTAATAAGGTGCAAGCAGGATTTCGAAAAGGTTATTCAACAGTAGACAATATGTTTGTGTTACATAGCATAATTGATATTTTAAAATCGTCAAAGAAAAAATTGTTTTGTTGTTTTATTGATTTTAGAAAAGCATTTGATAATGTTTGGCGAATTGGACTCTGGCAAAAATTGATCACTTATGGAATAACTGGTAAAATAATGACATTAATTATAAATATGTATAGTAATATTAAATCATGTATTGCTCATAATAATACAATATCTGGATTTTTCCCATGTGAAAAAGGTGTTAGACAAGGTGAAAATTTGTCGCCATTATTATTTTCTTTGTTTTTGAATGACTTAGAGACCTGGTTACAATATAATAATTGTCAAGGAATTACGGTAATGGATGTGCGATCTGATGTAGTGCTCCAAAATGGTTTAAAGTTATTGTTGTTATTGTATGCAGATGATACAGTACTTTTTTCTGATAATGATATTGATTTACAATATATATTGAATTGTTTTCAAAAATATTGTGAAGACTGGCATTTAGAGGTTAATTACAAAAAGACTAAAGTATTAATTTTTGGTTCAGGATATACAAAACAAAAGAAATTTCAATTTAATATTAATAATATTGTTATTGACATAGTTGATAGTTATATGTACCTTGGAATTAAGTTCAATAAAAATAGAAAGTATACCCAAGCTATAAAACATTTAAGTGAACAGGCTTCTAACGCAACTTTTTCCTTATTAAGAAAATCTAGAAATATCAGTTTGCCATTAGATTGCATTTTTAAAGCTTATGATCATATGATTATACCAATTATGACATATGGTTCTGAAATTTGGGGATATAGTAATATTGATATTCTTGAACGCTTACAAAGTAATTTTATTAAAATTTGTTTAACATTAAAGAAAAACACTCCTAATTATATGTTGTATGGAGAAACAGGTAAAATGCCGATTCGTTTACAAATATATAAAAGGATAATATCATATTGGTGTAAAATTATTTTGGATAAGGATAATAAATTAATCTCTATTTTATATAAGAATTTATTATATAAATATTGTAACGGATATATGTCTCCTTGGTTAGATAATGTTAAACGTATTTTAGATAATTGTGGGCTGAGTTTTGTGTGGCAACAACAAGGTTTCTCAAGTAAAGGATGGTTGATATCTTTAATAGAAACAAGACTTAAAGATCAATTTCGCCAAGAATGGAATAGTAATAAGTTAAATACCTCAAAAGGTAAAATTTATAATTGTATTAAACCGGAATTTAATCAAGAATTTTACATATTTCTGCCAAAAACTGTTTCACTTCCGTTGCTTAAATTTCGAACTGGTAACCACTTATTACCTGTAGAACGAGGTCGTTGGAGTAACATCCCTTACTTGGAAAGATATTGTACATTATGCCAGAATGAGTGTGTAGGAGATGAATATCATGCTTTGTTTGAATGTCCTGCATTTTTGACAGAAAGAAAATTATTTAAAAAAAAAGAATTTATAACACGACAAAACTTCTATAAGTTTTCTATGTTGTTGCAAGAGAAACGGCTGTCAAGATTACGAAAACTTAGTAAATTTGTTAGTCTTATAATGACAAAATGTAGAGATCAACAGTAATTAAGTTTATTATTTGTAGCAGTATATATTATATGTATGTACAGTATGTTATACATGTATATTGCCACCATCCACCTTGGCACATGTACCACCGTTGGTGGTCTTTATGTGAATAAAGAAGTTGAAGAAGTTGAAGTAATCTATCTAATTAAATTCAATCAAATCCATCTCTCCAATCCTTCCCAATTCCTACCAGTCCATCTACCCACCAATCCATTGCAATCCAATCATTCATTTACCTAAACCATCTACCCACCAATCCATTGCAATCCAATCATTCATTTACCTAAACCATCTACCCACCAATCCATTGCAATCCAATCATTCATTTACCTAAACCATCTACCCACCAATCCATTGCAATCCAATCATTCATTTACCTAAATATTGATTCAGGGGTGAGATGTAGCCCAGTGGTAAAGTGCTCGCTTGATGCACGGTCGGTTTGGGATCGATCCCTGTCAGTGGGCCTATTGGGCTATTTCTCACTCCAGCCAGTGCACCATGACTGGTACATCAAAGGCTGTGGTATGTACTACCCTGTCTGTGGGATGGTGCATATAAAAGATCCCTTGCTGCTAATCGAAAAGAGTAGCCCATGAAGTGGTGACAGTGGGTTTCCTCCCTCAATATCTGTGTGGTCCTTAACCATATGTCTGGCGTCATATAACCATAAATAAAATGTGTTGAGTGCATCGTTAAATAAACCATTTCTTTCAAATATTGATTCTTCTAAAAATAGCATAAATTCTATTATATCTTGGCAAACAATCACATTAGTCTTTCACTTCTCAAGGAAGGAAATATTTTGCTTAATTACACTATTAGAACTGAAATTCTTCTCCAATGTTCTCTCAGGTTATTTCCACACATAAGTAAAATGTATAAAGAAAATCTTGCCTCCTGAGTATTTTGGCACCCACAATGCATTTGGTGGCAGCCCGTTTATGTGGTATTTGTTGCTGAAGTTGGCACATTGTTGTTCCCGGAAATCCATGGTACTTGGTGGGCAAGCCTGAGTGAAAAGTAAAAATAAAACACATCTGGTGATTTAAATGATAAGTATTTATTATCTACAGCAGTCACTGAATTTACATTTAATATCATTCAATAATGATGACAGAATTAATTTTTTTAATACTGGGTTTTTTAAAAAGTGAATGCTTTTACAGTATAGTAAAACTATATAAACAACTACAAGCAAAAACAAGACTTAGTGACTTATCAAGAGAAGCAGCCAAAGTCTTAAACCAACAGTGTTGATGTATAGTCAAAAATGAGATTTAAAAAAAAAATACAGTAGAATTTCAATGGGTCGAACTCGCAAGAGTCAAATACACTGTAACGCTCGAACCAAACACGAAGTCCTGATGGGTGGAACACTTTCTTGAGCACCGACGGTGTTCAAGACAACAGGATTCAACTGTATATAAAATATTGTACATTTTGAAATTAAGGAAAGCAAATCACTGTTTCAAAATTTGATGCATTAATGCATATAAATTTAACAGATCTATTGATAAAGAAATAATGCATTTTAATGTGTACCCAATACGTGATGTGTATTTTTGTGCTGGGTTGTTTCATTTAATGTGTACCTGTCCCAGTGCAATAATATAATGACTAGAGAATCTTCCAAAACTAAATCAGCTAATATCTGTTTTTCGAGCTGACATTAAAACGTAATTCAACAAATACAGAAACTGTGAGTACTGACCTTGGTGTTACATGATCTGTATTTGACCCGTTTTCCCAAGCAGTATCTCCCTCCATCGGCAGGACTAGAAATAAAATAAAAACATTCATAGATCTTAGACAGATTATTAAACAAACTTAGGTAGCACAGATTTAAATGGCCAACTGACATATTTCATTGTATACTCTGCATTAGCATTCTAATGTGATAAGTGGGTGGGCTTTTGTTGGATGGAAGGATGGAAGAAATGGATGGATGGATGGATGGATGGATGGATGGATGGAAGAAAGGATGGATGGATGGATGTTTACAAACACCCCAGTAGGAAACATCCATTGATTACATCAAGTAGAGGTAAAGTATACCAATGAATTACAATTTTAAGTTGACACATTTCAATCCATTTAATAAAAAGAACCAAACAAATTAATATTTCCTCGGAGGTTGAAGAGAAGATAATAACACCGTACGTGGGACTGTCACACTTCCTGATGCTGGTCTTGATCCCACCTCCACACGACCGAGAACACACGCCATATTTCTGCCAGTTTCCCCAGCCCCCGCTGAGAGTCTTGGGCGGAATCTTGATCACACACTCCCCTCGCCGACACCAACATTTCTTCTCCTTACAGTGCTGTTAACAAAAGACGTAATACTTAGCTTTTGAAAAACTACTGCAATAACAACTATATATAAGTGATATTAACTTAAAACATGCTAGAATATAAAAATCTATTGAGAATTTTTTTTCATTT
Organism: Gigantopelta aegis; assembly: GCF_016097555.1. Taxonomy (NCBI): domain Eukaryota; kingdom Metazoa; phylum Mollusca; class Gastropoda; order Neomphalida; family Peltospiridae; genus Gigantopelta; species Gigantopelta aegis. The sequence goes on from NC_054701.1 coordinate 87,179,490, forward strand.
ATCTATTTTATGGTTTAAAATGAGGGCAAATGCTTAGAGAAATAATTGTGGGTTTTTTTTAAATGTTTTATTTAACGACGCACTCAACACATTTTATTTATGGTTATATGGCGTCAGACATATGGTTAAGGACTACACAGACATTGAAGGAGGAAACCCGCTGTCACCACTTCATGGGCTACTCTTTTTGATTGGCAGCAAGGGATCTTTTATATGCACCATCCCATAGACAGGATAGCACATACCACGGCCTTTGATGTACCAGTCGTGGTGCACTGGCTGGAGCGAGAAATAGCCCAATGGGCCCACTGACGGGGATCGATCCCAAACCGACCACACATCAAGCGAGCGCTGTACCACTGGGCTACGCCTCGCCCCTAGAGAAATATAAAGACAACACTTGAAATTTTTGTAAAAATTAAGATTTTGGACTACATGCTATTAATATGTTGCAGATTACAGGCTCAAGTGATGTTGTGGTTGAGCCACTGGACTTCAGACTGGTCGGTACTGGGTTCACATCCTGGTACTTGCTCTGACTCAGAATAAGTTAACGACTCAGTGGGTAGGTTTAGGTAGTACTAAACCAAATAACTTCCGGCTGGGTCAAAGTTCGAGGTGCACCCAACTTTTGATAGAGAAGTGAACACCACAAGTCCTGTGATTGGTGATAAATGTGAGTTTGTTGGTTGTAAAAAAGAAATAGTTTCATCTAGGCCAAAAATGGATGCAATTTTATTTCATCTAGTACCACTGTGTCAAGTAGCCTTGTGCTTGAAACATGTATGGGGTACCTGTAAAAAAAGTACTCAAATTTTGTGTGGAACTAGGGTAGCCATAGATGCTACCCATTATCTGACAAATGAGTAGCTTGACCCCCAATTTTTTCTGATTCACTTTAAGGGTGAGGGGTGGTAGTATTTATTTCTGTGGCGTTTATGTCGATTGATATGTTGCACATATGGGATCCGATTTGGTAGTATACACCCTGTAAGTCCACTACACCAACTTCTCTCACTAACCACTAATGACTAACCCACTGTCGTGGACAGTAAGCCCAGATAGCTGAGGAGTGTGCCCAGGATAGCGTGCTTGAACCTCAATTTGATAAAAGCATGAAAATTAGTTGAAATGAAATGAAATAAAATAAAATAGGCCTGATTTTATTAAAGGTTTCAGCCTCGACTTTCAAGCTTTATATGCACAGACCCGTGAATACCTCAGCACGTTCTGGAGGCAAAACACTTTTAATCATCTCTTAGACTGGTTTTTACACATAATGTTAAATGAATGTGACAAAAGAAGATATGCTGGAAACCAGTCAATTTGTTCATGAGTGTTTTGTTCTCCTGAACACACCTTGGTGCATAATTTTTTTACAGGAAGGAAGGAAATGTTTTATTTAACGACACACTCAACACATTTTAAACACAGTTATATGGCATTGAACATATGATCAAGGACCACACAGATATTGAGAGAGGAAACCCACTGCTGCCACTTCATGGGCCACTCCCCTCGACTAGCAGCAAAGGATCTTTTATATGCACCATCCCATAATTATTATTTTTTATTATTATTATTTTTGTGACTGTGTAAAAGAACACAAAGAAGAGAAAGTGTATTGTTGCCTTGTTTCTTGGGTCCATGCACGTTGATCCATCTGCCCAGGGCATGTGCTGTGTCCTGCATCCAGATGACTTGTGGGAAGAGTTGGTGCACCACAGGCGCTCACACGTTTGCTGAAACAACAAATTGTTTTCTTGTCACAGTGTCTTCAGATAGGTAGACAACTTAGAAGGAATAACAATTTTAACAAATGTTCTCTTAATGACAAAACATCATTAATACATAGAGAATAACTAGTTAATAACGTTGGATATCTGCTTTATCCTGTGAAGGTAAGAATGGGAAATTCCACAAGACTCTGCCAAGTGGAATTTCTCATTCGGCCTGAACAGGATAAAGCAGATATCTGATGTCATTAACTAGTTATTATCTTTATTCTGCAGACCATAAAAATTAAGGGGAAAAGCTATTATTTCTGTTATTTCAACCACATTGTACGATGACCTAGAGGTCAAATGAGCGATTTTGTAATGTAGCTATGCGTGTGATGTCACAAGAGTGATGTCAAAAGTCATATCCTGCTAGTAGCAGGATATAACTTTGCTTTACCCGTCATCCTATTCTGTGAGTAGAACCGGTGGTGGCAGGATAAAAGTGATTTAAACAGCAGTCTATTTCCATCACATATACTGAACAACAACACAAGTACACATCAGGTGATGGTTACTTGATCATTAGGTTTACTTGATTACAACTAATACATGATACATCAACCTAATTATCGAATCAACTAGAACACTTAGGTTTAGGATTAGGGTTAGAATTAGGTTTAGGTTTTCTTTTAGACTTACAAAAAAACATCATGGAGTACCTTTGACACAACGTGTAATCTGACCTAGTTCCAATCTGACTCCATGTACTAATGGCTAATTTTACCTTTAATAACTATTTATTATCTTATATCTTTATGTACACATGAAAATAAATACGTATCCCGTGCCGAAGACCAACTCACCATGTGTGGACAGAGAATGTATCCTAATTCACCATGTGTGGACAGAGAACATATCCTAACTCACCATATGTGAACAGAGAACATATCCTAACTCACCATGTGTGGACAGAGAACATATCCTAACTCACCATGTGTGAACAGAGAATGTATCCTAACTCACCATGTGTGAACAGATAATGTATCCTAACTCACCATGTGTGGACAGAGAACGTATCCTAACTCACCATGTGTGAACAGAGAATGAAATCTTAACTCACCATGTGTGGACAGAGAACAACTCACCATGTGTGGACAGAGAATGTATTCTAACTCACCATGTGTGGACAGAACATATCCTAACTCACCATATGTGAACAGAGAACATATCCTAACTCACCATGTGTGAACAGAGAATGTATCCTAACTCACCATGTGTGAACAGAGAACGTATCCTAACTCACCATGTGTGAACAGAGAACGTATCCTAACTCACCATGTGTGAACAGAGAACATATCCTAACTCACCATGTGTGAACAGAGAATGTATCCTAACTCACCATGTGTGGACAGAGAACGTATCCTAACTCACCATGTGTGGACAGAGAACGTATCCTAACTCACCATGTGTGGACAGAGAATGTATCCTAACTCACCATGTGTGGACAGAGAACGTATCCTAACTCACCATGTGTGGACAGAGAACAACTCACCATGTATGGACAGAGAACATATCCTAACTCACCATGTGTTGACAAAACAACTCACCATGTGTGGACAGAGAATATATCCTAACTCACCATGTGCGGACAGAGAACAACTCACCATGTGTGGACAGATAACATATCCTAACTCACCATATGTAGACAGAGAACAACTCACCATGTGTGGACAGAGAACATATCCTTACTCACCATGTGTGGACAGAGAACATATCCTAACTCACCATGTGTTGACAGAGAACAACTCACCATGTGTGGACAGAGAAGACCGACTCACCATGTGTGGACAGAGAACATATGTCTTGTCGAAGACACTCACCATGTGTGGACAGAAAACTCACCATGTGTGAACAGAGAACGTATCCTAACTCACCATGTGTGGACAGAGAACAACTCACCATGTGTGGACAGAGAACGTATCCTAACTCACCATGTGTGGACAGAGAACAACTCACCATGTGTGGACAGAGAACATATGTCTTGCCGAAGACACACACCATGTGTGGACAGAGAACATATCCTAACTCACCATGTGTGAACAGAGAACATATCCTAACTCACCATGTGTGAACAGAGAATGTATCCTAACTCACCATGTGTGAACAGAGAACGTATCCTAACTCACCATGTGTGGACAGAGAACGTATCCTAACTCACCATGTGTGGACAGAGAATGTATCCTAACTCACCATGTGTGGACAGAGAACGTATCCTAACTCACCATGTGTGGACAGAGAACAACTCACCATGTGTGGACAGAGAACATATCCTAACTCACCATGTGTTGACAAAACAACTCACCATGTGTGGACAGAGAACATATCCTTACTCACCATGTGTGGACAGAGAACATATCCTAACTCACCATGTGTTGACAGAGAACAACTCACCATGTGTGGACAGAGAAGACCGACTCACCATGTGTGGACAGAGAACATATGTCTTGCCGAAGACACTCACCATGTGTGGACAGAAAACTCACCATGTGTGGACAGAAAACTCACCATGTGTGGACAGAGAACGTATCCTAACTCACCATGTGTGGACAGAGAACAACTCACCATGTGTGGACAGAGAACGTATTCTAACTCACCATGTGTGGACAGAGAACAACTCACCATGTGTGGACAGAGAACATATGTCTTGCCGAAGACACTCACCATGTGTGGACAGAGAACATATCCTAACTCACCATGTGTTGACAGAGAACAACTCACCATGTGTGGACAGAGAACGTATCCTAACTCACCATGTGTTGATAGAGAACAACTCACCATGTGTGGACAGAGAACGTATCCTAACTCACCATGTGTTGACAGAAAACAACTCACCATGTGTGGACAGAGAACATATCCTAACTCACCATGTGTTGACAGAGAACAACTCACCATGTGTGGACAGAGAACATATCCTAACTCACCATGTGTTGACAGAGAACAACTCACCATGTGTGGACAGAGAACTCACCATGTGTGGACAGAGAACATATCCCTTTCCAAAGACCATCTCGCACTGCTTGTTGACGTCGTACAGCTGTCCCGGGGCGTGCAGCATGGCCGCTGTCATCTTCTGGTGGTACTTGCGCACCCTCGGCTTATCCAGCAGGCATTCCGCAAGACCTGCACTGCACAAAAGGGGAACAATAAAACGCTCTTTTAGGTTATGTGATATGCTGAATTACAGGGGGAAATGCTATTTTAGGTTATGTGATATGCTGAATTACAGGGGAAAATGCTATTTTAGGTTATGGTATGTAACATATTCAATCCAAGAGAAAAATACTCTTTTATGTGAGATATACTAAATCAGAGAGGAAACACATTTTTAAGGAGTGAAACTATTTTCAGTGAAATGGTAAAATACATGTCAAAATATCAACAAACATGAGGATGACCAGAAACACATTGGATATGCAGACACAGATATTCTAAAGAAAAACAAAATCAGTTAATATGTAATTTTAATTACATATTAAAAAAGATCTGTTAGTCTTTGGGAGTTACAATAGGAGACAATTGCAAAATGAAATCTGATGATGACAGACAACACTGTCATGAAGGTGTTTAATTTTTGGAGAAAAAACATTATATCAAGTTTAAAACATATTTGTGTCAAACTGTCGGAGTAACAAAATACGAAATGAATAAGCTATGTTGTTAAAAAGGTGTTGAAACATAACACAACTTATCTTCAAGCACTTTTGTAGAACCAAGTAGACATGTATTTAAAAAAATGCAGCAAGCACTTGGGCAATAAACAAAAGTGATAATGAGCGATAACTGTCAGAGTGTGCTGAAAACGCATTGCAAAACCATTTTCAATTTTGCTGATAGTGTAACGTATCAGATTACACCAAACAGGCCAACAGCTTAGCATGAACATTTTTACATTTAAAAAATAAACACATAAACATATTTAGATGAGGAAAAATATTTCTACTGAAAATTTTAAAATGCATTCAGACCCCACTTCTGTCAGCTAGGTTACTTCTATTGAAAAAAACAGCAAGAGATCTTTTATCTGCACTTTGGCATAGACAGGACAGTGCAAATCTTTGCCTTAGATGTACCAGTTATGGAGAATTGGTTGTGATGGGAAAAAAAGAACGGTATCCACTGAGGTTGAGGGCTAGATCTCTACCACTAAACTACATCCCAACTTTAGAAAGTAAAGAAATGTAAGTAAACCCAGGCATATAGGTTCTAATTTGGAGGCAGGGGGTGGGGGTATTGTGAGTAAAATTATGGAAAAAACATGGTGAAAATTTTTCAGGCCAGCTCTTTTTGTCGAAACAACTCCATCGTCTTTGCCCGATTGTGAAGAATTTCTCCATCAGTGTGGTGGGGAAATGGGGCAGTTGATATTTGCTCCAGCAGTGTGGTAGGGAATTGGGCAGTTGATATTTGCTCCAGCAGTGTGGTGGGGAATTGGGCAGTTGATATTTGCTCCAGCAGTGTGGTAGGGAATGGGGCAGTTGATCCACTGACATTCATCCCCTCCTCCCCCCCCCCCCATCTGGTATGCTTATATAAGTAAAGTCTGTGTTTTGTGAGAAATTACAAAAAGTAACCTACTCAATAAATTCTGTGAGGTATTTAGTGTAGCACAGTGAGAAATTCTATGTTTTCCTAGAAAGTAAATATATCATGACACCCCTGTACAATAAGCACGTTGGTTATTGGGATGTTTAGCTAGAGATGACAAAAAGTAACATACTCAATAAATTCTGTCAGGTATTTGGCACTGCACCGCGACCAGTCCCAGGGGCTGGAGTCGTAGTCCAGTGTGGGTGCCATCACGTGGTACTTCTTCCCCGACCTCGTCTCCAGACCAGAACACTTGGTGTTGTCGTCATGACTCAGACTGAACCTGGAAAAAAAAGATTTACTTTGATTAACGAATGAATAAATGACACCCCAGCACAAACAATACATCAGCTATTGGGTGTTAAACTATGGTAAACGTTACTTTGATTAAACCTACCCGAGACCTCAGTGGGCTGAAGTTATCCCCCTTGATTATGCATACAAATCTGCTCATCAAGAAAATAAAAGGAATAAACACCACAGTATGCTATCAAAAAAGGAAAAAGGAAGGAATGTTTTATTAAACAATGCACCCAGCGACCTCAGTGGGTTAAAGTTATCCCCCTTGATTACACATACAGATCTGATCATCAAGACAAAAGGAAGACCGGCCTCAGTGGCACAGTGGTTAAGCCATCGGACTACAGGCTGGTAGGTACAGGGTTCACAGCCCAGTACTGGCTCCAACCCAGAGTGAGTTCTTAAGGGCTCAATGGGTAGGTGTAAGGCCACTACACCCTCTTCTCTTTCACTAACCACAAACCAACTAACAACTAACCCACTGTTCTGGACAGACAGCCAAGAGAGCTGAGGTGTGTGTCCAGGACAGCGTGCTTGAACCTTATTTGGATATAAGCAAGAAAATAAGTTGAAATGAAAATAAAATGACAAAAGGAATAAACACCACAGTATACTATCAAAAAAGGAAAAAGGACGGATTGTTTTATTTAATAATACACTCAACTCATTTATATATGTTTAAGGACCACAGAGGTAATGAGAGAGGAAACCCACTGCCACCATGGGATGAGCTACTCTTTCTGATTAGCAGCAAGGGATCTTTTATATGCAGCATCCCACAGACAGGATAGCACACTCCATTTAATATAAAATGAAATTGTGAGACACCCTTTCATTTTAGTAGTGGCTAGAGATATCCCACTGCATATTTGCACACTAGTTTAATAAAAACAAATATCATCAGCCCCTTAGCATACTTGCCTATTTGTAGTACTTATTTTTAGAACTTTTGAGACCAATGGGAAAAAACCTTATTTTTATATGAACAGAAATTAATTCTTTAAAGATTATTGGAACAAAAACAAGAAGAACAACATTTGTTCTTCTTATTCTTGATAAAATAATTTTTAAAGAATTCATTTTTGTTTCTATGAAAATAGTGGGGTTTTCCATTGGTTTCAACAGCTCTAAAATTTAGTTATGCTGTTATGCTAAGAGGATGGCAATATCCTTCTATGGACTTTGTATAGTCCAAATGAATGACTGTTTAACAACACCTCAACATGAAAAAATATAAATTGTCTATTGGGATAACTCATACACAGTGCAAATGTTACATGAACTTTTGCTTGATAAATATAACTCGTGGCACACTGACACAATCAACCCATTTACAGCACTGGGCTACAAATGTGGTAAACACATGGAAATGCTTCCTTACAACATAAACAATACACCAGCTATATTTATTCACATTCACATGTATCAGAATACAAGAATATGAAAACACAAGCGACTAGCTAACATCTTATAAATGACGTTCAGTAAACATGCTTTAATGCATGTGTAAAGGGAAACAGTTTCCTGTGAAAATATATTCAACTGGAACATATTTCCTAGAAGACTTAGTCCATCAGGACCCATTCCTAGCTGCATGTGCCTGGTACAGGCAGGGTTAAGAAATGCATTTGTCTGGAGATTTTATCCTGTTTTTAAACTATTTACCAACAGCCTAGTAATAAACACACTATAACACATGCATGCAATTCATATTATTACTGGAAAGCAAACATTATTGGCATCTTCCAGTCAATTTCTGTGGTTATTTTTGTTTTTGTTTTTTTATGTTACAATAAAACCTACATTAAACGGCAACTGTAAGAATCATGGCATGTTCAGAAGGTTGTGCACTTAAGAACTATTTGACTGGTACCATCGTCTATCATGCACAAAAACCAGTCTAGCGAGCAATTGTAATCACACCCTCCTGAACACACCTCAGGTTTACCTGTATTATGATATAACCAACAGACCAACAGACCAAATGACATAATAAAGACAGAGAAACGAATGAAAGGAATATTTGATTAATGACACCTCAGCACATTTTTAAACTATGGTTATTTGGTATACTAGAGGTGCATTTTTTGAAATCCTGTAATTGCCCCTGCAGATGTATACTGTACTTACACATGTCCGAGTTCATGAGCAATGGTGTAAGCAGCACTGATCCCATTGTCCTCAATGATGGAACAGCTCCGTTTCTCATCACAGATAGTGCCCATTTCGGCTAGGCCTGCAATATACATACACAAATGATATAACAATTTCTCATCACAGATAGTGACCATTTCGGCTAGGCCTGCAATATACATACACAAATGATATAACAATTTATCAACACAGATAGTAACCATTTCGGCTAGGCCTGCAATATACATACACAAATAATACAACAATTTATCAACAAAGATAGTGACCAGTTTTGCTAGGCCTGCAATATACATATACAAATGATATTATAAGTTGTAGAAGCATCACAAGGGGTATATGGCTTTTTATGTACCCTCTGTGTGTTCTTTTACCCCGAGCCGAAGGCAAGGGGGTAAAAGAGCACACAGAGGGTACATAAAAAAACCATATACCCCGAGAGATGCTTCTACAACGAATTTATCTTGCTGACATGTTAAACCATATAGCCAAATAATCAAAATAACACCAGACAATAATTGTTAACAATTTATTAACGGAGCTGTACCACGCGGACGCGAACGAAACCACTTGCCAGTGACGAAAAATAGTTCCATCAATAAACGAATTTTTAACTTGAAATGTTTATAAAATTGTCTGAAACAGATATTAATATACTTGATTGATTATAATGTTATTTATAATCTAGTTATTGCTTTAGCATTAACTGGGGTGGCTGGAAACTGTTGGAAATTACAGATGGGGTATAAGAGAAGTTGGCTCCACCCACAGGGGTATAAGGGATTTGTCCAACGGCAAACAACCAATGAGATTAAAGAATTTTACATAAAGGAGAGATAAAACAATTTCTCAACACAGATAGTGATTAGTTTGGCTAGGCCTGCAATATACAATACAAATGATACAACAATGTCTTATCACAAATAGTGCCCATTTTGGCTAGGCCTGCAATAATACATCTACACTGTCAGTCATATCAAAGAAACGTCATAATTATACAAATGATATAACAATTTCGCATCACAGATAGTGACCATTTCAGCTAGGCCTGCAATATACAGTAAACTCCTCTAAACTGGACACCCACATCACCAAGCAGAAAGTCTGTTTTAAAGGATATCCAGTTTATAGAGGTTCTGTTTTGTACTGATATTTAAAAAGAGACCATGCTGTCTGTGTTTAAAACTTACACACACAATGTTCATGTAAATTCAGCCCTCTGTGTCATAGTCAAATTTAGTTCCATGGTATGTCCAGGCTAAATCAAATTAACCTGTTACTTGTGTAACATAGTGTTATCATTGTAAATACATCAGTTTTATAATACCGAGTTTTAAAAAAACCTTAACAATATTGAGATAGTAACCTTTATTATCTATAAATGCATCCGTCTTCTATAATAATCTTTTTAAAAAAACCCAGATTTTGCTATAATCTTTTAAAAATATATTAAAATTATTATTACAAAAGTATGAAATTATATCTTTCATAAATGTTTTAAAACTTTGATATTTTTATATTTTATTAACCCTTTAGGAAGATATTATAATATCTAACACAAAACAGACACAATGTGAAAAAAAGTGTCATATTTTTTTTATAATTTCTGACACAAAAAACATTCAAATAAAAGATAAAGGCATCACAACAGAAAAAACTACTTACCTAACGTATCACATTTTTTATAGTGTCTGACACGTAAAGAAGTCACATAAAAAATAAAAGGCACAATTACAGGATGAATAAACTTACCTAAGGTATCACATTTTTTGGAAGCTCTACATATATCTTTTCTGAAAGGATACAAACAAAGACATTAGTGATGAAGTATGTCTGGACAATTAGTTTAAACCTATTGAACATGAACATCCATCAAGACCTTTGAGATTGGGCTCCTCAAGGCTCAATGGGTAGGTGTCAACCGCTTGCACCGACCAGTGATCCATAACTGGTTCAACAAAGGCCATGGTTTGTGCTATCCTGCCTGTGGGAAGCGCAAATAAATGTTCCCTTGCTGCTAATCGGAAAGAGTAGCCCATGTAGTGGCGACAGTGGGTTTCCTCTTAAAAATCTGTGTGGTCCTTAACCATATGTCTGATGCCATATAACCGTAAATAAAATGTGTTGAGTGCGTCATTAAATAAAACGTTTTTTTCTTTCTTTTCTTTCTTGAGATTGGTTTACAGGGATACAGATTTACAACATAAATTCTGTATGTGTTGACATAAAAAACTCATTTCAAAGGAGGGATCAACTTAAAAATATATATTTATTAGTATCTGAGAATGCATGTCTAATTACATGTATATGTATTAATATAAATTTATTAAATAATTCACTGCTTTAGTAATATTGCTACCATATAGAGTAAGCCTTTTATTAAATGTTTGAGTAATAATTACCAAATGTTTGACATCCAATAGCCGATGATTCATTAATCAATTTGCTCTAGTGGTGTCATTAAACAAAACAAACTTTAACTTTTTATAACATGTTCAAAATTTCTGGCTGACACAGTTTATTAATCCTTGTTATATTTAATGTACATACATTAAATTAAACTTCATTAGTACCTAGTATATAGATCACATGGTCTTTAGATATTCAGGTATATAGCCCAAAATTCAGCCTTAAGGTCGTTCAAATATTACATAATGCTATTTTGGTCAAAATTAGACACCCTCCCTCCCCTTGTAACGCTCCATAATGCTAGAACATACCCTCACCAAAATATTACATAATGCATCGAGACAGCACCCGACCATTTATTATATAACGAAGTCATGCGATGGGTGTAATATAATGTTACTGTACTGTTTTGCGATTTGAGAAAGCACAGATACGTATTTCAATTTGATTTATAATCCTTATTGTTTGTATGCTCTAGCTATAACAATCTACATTAAACATTCTCATCATGACAGAGCATTTATGAAAAACCCCATTTTAGCAATTAAAAAAGTGTGTTACATAATGCTGTTCAGTACTCCCACCCACACCTCAAGTGTTAAGTAATATTTGAATGGCCCCTTACTTACAGTTTCAAGTAACTGATTTTGCATGTGATCAAAACATCAATAATATCCTGATTTCATTTCAACTTATTTTCAAGCTTATATCCAATTAAGACTCAAGCACGCTGTCCTGGGTACATACATCAGCTATCTGGGCTGTCTGTCCAGGGACAGTGGGTCAGTTGTTAGTGATTAATAAGAGAGAAGAGGGTGTAGTGGTCTTACACCTACCCATTGCTCAAGTTGTTAAACTTGCTCTGGGTGAGAGCCAGTATCGGGCTGCAAACCCTGTACCTACCAGCCGTATGTCCGATGGCTTAACCACGACACCACCGAGGCCAGTTAATATCGTGAAGCCAAAATCAGAAGATCTGGGGGTTTTATCACTCTGAGCTGTCTTATTCTGAAGACTACATACAGTTAACTGACAAATGATGACTAGTTGTGCCTTATTCTGAAGACTACATACAGTTAAATGGCCAGTTGTGCCTTATTCTGAAGTATACAATCAACTGACGAATGGTGACCAGTTTTGAAGAAAGTGTTACCTAGTAATAAGAATGGCAGTGTCATGGTGATCTGAACTTGATTCTTTGGTGTTGATGTTGCTCTGCCAGTGGCAGAACTCTTCTAATGTTTTCATTGCATTCTGGGTAATATTTGGACCATCCTGTCAATAAAAACAATGATCATATATATTTGTGACACATATTCATTACCAAATGTTTGACATCCAATAGTTGATGATTAAAAAAAATCAATGTGCTCTAGTGGTGCTGTTAAACAAAAACAACCTTTTTGACTGGTAGAAACTATCAGGTGATAATATGTACATGCTATCCAAACCAGTGCAGCACTGCGGGCCATAGGAGTAGGGGCATCCAATTTTGTATGGGCAGGCCAATTTTTGCCCAAATTAAATGAAAAATGAATGAATCTGGGTAACAACATTTAATCATATTAGCATTACTGCCAAATAGCTATATAGGGTTATAAATGAATCACTATGCATTTGTACATGGAGTACAACTAATTTTCAGGGTAGAATGATGGTTTCAGGTCAGTTAATTTTGCCCGAATATCTCTAATTGTTTCTGCCCAAACTTGAGAATGTGCACCATAACTAAAGGGGGGGGGGGGGGGGGGGGGGGGGCAGCTGACCCCCTCCCTAATCCCCATCTTGTATGCTTAAGCTTGTGGCCTAATTCATAAATCTCTCTTATGATCTCTTAAAGCAACATTTGCATCTTCCGTGTATGTCTTTTTGCAATGCACTGCGAGATGGCAGAGTTGAGAGATTTGAGTGAATTAGGCCTCCGATTTACATCACCTGCTAACTATTAGGTATATCAAAACCTTACACCTTACTATCCAAACTGTTTTTAATTTAAACATGTTGCACCTGTTAATGGTTTACATTATCAGCATTTTCAACATAACACAGCTAATTTAAACATACTCAAAGAACACATCAGCTTCTTAGAACTACATGTCCTGGTAACAGTAACAGTCAAACAGCTGTCACAGTAACAAAAGACAAAATGAAAGACAAATCACCCACCCACCAAGGAAAAAATTAATTTTTAAAAACATTCAAGGAAAAAGATTTTTAAAATTCTTTATCAAAAACAGAAGTCATTTATTTGAAACAACAATAATTAGTGTCCTAATAATACTGTTTGCAGGATGTTTATTCGTTCGTTCGTTCGTTCGTTCGTTCGTTCGTTCGTTCGTTCGTTCGTTCGTTCGTTCGTTCGTTCGTTCGTTCGTTCGTTCGTTCGTTCGTTCGTTCGTTCGTTCGTTCGTTCGTTCGTTCGTTCGTTCAATCAATCAATCAATCAATCATTAATTTGTTCTTTCATTCATTCAGCCTACCATCCATCCATCCATCCATCCAGTTATCCATTTTCATGCTCTGTAATGAAATCCTGGGCATACACCTCAACCAGCTAGGCTGTCCTTCACTGGTTATTGAGAGAGAATTTGGTGCAGATGTCTTACACATCCTGATTGAGCTAATAAAACTCATGAATTCTGTATTGGTGCTGGTACTGGGATGTGAACCCACCACCTACCATTCATAAAGCTGCAGGATGGTTACCTGTTCAGTTAAAGCCTAGCAACAGTGCTCACTTACCTGTGGAGTGTCCAACAGGATCAACTTGACAACAACAATATGGATGAAATTTCCTATAGATGGATGTTTATATATACTTGTTACCTGGAACAAAAGAAAATGAAAGATTATCTTAATAGCCATTAAACTGAAAGAATCATATCTTGCTATACAAATATTAGAATCATTTACTTTTGAAATACACATATACACATGGGGTTTTCCTTGTTCATGTTAAATGAGGAAATTCCTGGATTCAGGTTATTTCAGAATATTCATCAACAAATGAAAGAAAAATATTTTTCAAAGATGAACTAAAATAATTCTTGCCAAGTGCACAGTCAGTGGCAATTTCTGGATGCAGGTTCTATAAGAATATTCACCAACAAGGGGGCAGTCAGTGGCAATTTCTGGATGCAGGTTCTATAAGAATATTCACCAACAAGGGGGCAGTCAGTGGCAATTTCTGGATGCAGGTTCTATAAGAATATTCACCAACAAGTGGACAGTCAGTAGCAATTTCTGGATGCAGGTTCTATAAGAATATTCACCAACAAGGGGGCAGTCAGTGGCAATTTCTGGATGCAGGTTCTATAAGAATATTCACCAACAAGGGGGCAGTCAGTGGCAATTTCTGGATGCAGGTTCTATAAGAATATTCACCAACAAGTGGACAGTCAGTGGCAATTTCTGGATGCAGGTTCTATAATAATATTCACCAACAAGGGGGCAGTCAGTGGCAATTTCTGGATGCAGGTTCTATAAGAATATTCACCAACAAGTGGGCAGGATGTAGCCCAGTGGTAAAGTGCTCGCTTGACACACAGTCGGTCTAAGATAGATCCCCATCGGTGGACCCATTGGGCTATTACCTGTACCAGCCAGTGAACCATGACTTGTATATCAAAGGCCGTCACGTGGCATGCGCTATCCTGTCTGTGGGATGGCACATATAAAAGATCCCTTGCTACTAATAGAAAAAATGTAGCAGGTTTCCTCTCTAAGACTATATGTAAAAATTACCAAATGTTTGACATCCAATAGCCAATAAATAATAAATCAATGTGCTCTAGTGGTGTTATTAAACAAAACAAACATTATTTACCAACAAATAAAAGAAAAATACTTTTTAAGTCAAATGTTATTGTTTCCTGTTGATCAGAACTAATTATACACAGAAACTCCTCTTCCCAAGTGGTTAACATCTAGTGCTGTCAGTGGCACTTATCAACAAAGAGAAAATACATGTAATATGGGCATATGCCAACATTTTGTAATGAAAAATGTTTATTACTTCTGTTTTGTATCATCCCTCCCATTCCCCTTGCCAGGTGGTTCTAACATTACTTCACAATTCATATTCATTCATTTCAACCTATTTCCATGCTTATATCCAATTACGGTTCAAGCACACTGTCCTGGGCACACACCTCAGCTGAACTACTACACCACCAGGATCAGTACAATTCATAGACAGATTCATGTATTTAAACTTATTTCTGTTTGTGGTTCAAGCACACACCTTAGCTCTCTGGACTGTTAGTGTAGGACAGTGGGTTGAATTTATAAAACAGTGGATTAGTGGTTAGCTGTCACTGACAAAGTTCTAGTCAGTGCAGTGGTCATACAGCTACCCACTGAGTCGTTAAAACTCGCTCTGGGTGGGAGCCGGTACCAGGGTGTGATCCCAGTACCTACCAGCCATAAATCTAATGACTTAACCACCACACCACAGAGGCCAGCCATATACAGCTCATTTATATTTATATTTGTGGTTATAGTATATCCAACTGAGGTTCAAGCACATTGTCCTGGGCATACATACCTCAGCTATCTGGGCTTTTGGTCCAAGACAGAGAGTTAATGTTTGGTTAGTGAAAGAGAGAAGTCAGTGTAATGGCCGTAAAAGCTTACACCTACCCACTGAGTTGTTAAACTCATTCTGGGTGGGCGCTGATACCTGGGTGCAAACCCAGAATCTACTAGCCTTAGACCGGCCTCGGTGGCGTCGTGGTTAGGCCATCGGTCTACAGGCTGGTAGGTACTGGGTTCGGATCCCAGTCGAGGCATGGGATTTTTAATCCGGATACCGAATCCAAACCCTGAGTGAGTGCTCCGCAAGGCTCAATGGGTAGGTGTAAACCACTTGCACCGACCAGTGATCCATAACTGGTTCAACAAAGGCTATGGTTTGTGCTATCCTGCCTGTGAGAAGCATAAATAAAAGATCCCTTGCTGCTAATCGGAAAGAGTAGCCCATGTAGTGGCGACAGCGTGTTTCCTCTCAAAATCTGTGTGGTCCTTAACCATATGTCTGCCATAAATAAAATGTGTTGAGTGCGTCGTTAAATAAAACACTTCTTTCTTTCTTTTTACCAGCCTTAAATCTGATGGCTTAACCACTACACCACTGATGCCAGACAATTAAACAACTTGAATGACCCTGCTTCCATACTTCTATGTATTGCTCAGCAGTGAGAACAAATATTCTACCCAGACTGAGTTGTAGGGAAAACCAAATAACCAGAACAAATTGTTTCACAGACTGAGTGAAATTCTACCATAATAAACTGAAAGGAGCTGCTTGCCAGTCAGAGATTTAATCTTGTGTGAAATCCAGATAACATCTTTCTGATTGGCTACTCAGAGGGTAAGTGAGACATAATACAAATAAAATAACAGAAACTTCTGCCCCTCTACAACAGACATACATTTATATATTTATAAAAAAAAGTGGCCTTGGAGCCTTAACACTTAATTAAGCAACTCCGAATAAAGTACCTTAACTCTTATCACAGCTATTTATATTGGCATGACAACACAGCTGCTTGGAGAACTGAATATTATATCTATAATCAGCATTTTCTATCAATATTTTACAGTTACAGCCCTTTACCAGCTAAACCATTCTTTGCATATTTTAACACTTTAACGTTAATAAAAAAAACATCATAGACCAGAGTAAAATCTGTTTAGTGCACGAAATGAACAGTTAATGCTCAATTAAGATCTGAACTTGATCGCCTGTGTTTGTAGGAAATATTTTATCTTTTGGTTGCATAAGTGTTGTTTATTGTTCGTAGACTTGGAAATAAACAGTGCTGGAGTAACAGTATTGACACATGTGTGATAACAATTTCATGCACACTTGTGACGTCGAGTAACTGCACGGTTTGGAAATGCAGTTGTCGCATACCATTCATGCATTAAAACAAAATCTGTTGGCTTTAGTCAGCACAAAACACTCAACATTCATTTTTTAATATTGTGGTATTCCATTTAGTTGTTACTCGGGAAATAAAATAAATAAATAAATTTGTTAATTTAAACTTATAAATGTTAAACATCAGATTAAAGAGAGAGAGAGAAAGAGAGAGAGGGAGGGAGGGAGGGAGAGGGAGTGGAGGGAGAGAGAGAGAGAGAGAGAGAGAGAGAGAGAGAGAGAGAGAGAGAGAGAGAGAGAGAGAGAGAGAGAGAGAGAGAGAGAGAGAGAGAGAGAGAGAGAGAGAGAGAGAGAGACACAGACAGACAGACAGACAGAGACAGGAAGGAAATGTTTTATTTAACGATGCAATCAACACATTTTATTTATGGTTATATGGCATCGGAAATATGGTTAAGGACCACATACAGATATTGAGAGAGGAAACCCGCTGTCGCCACTTCATGGGCTACTCTTTTCAATTAGCAGCAAGGGATCTTTTATATGCACCATCCCACAAACAGGATAGCACATACCATGGCTTTTGTTACACCAGTTGTGGGGCACTGGCTGGAACGAGATATAGCCCAATGGGCCCACTGAGAGGAATCGATCCTAGATCAATTGCACATCAGCCGAGCGCTGTACCACTGAACTACATCCCACCTAAGAACAGACTGCAGGAATTCTAGTGGGGGGGGGGGGGGGGGGGGGATGTCTAAACTGTGGCGAGCAAAGTTTATAGTTTATAGTCAGGTTGAGACAGGAGAAAAAATTTGGTTGAGCAACTGGTTTTAATCTCCAAAACCCTCGCCCTGCAGATGCACCAGTTACCAATTGTCTTAAAAAAAAAAGCCCACACCCAGCAGCATGCCCCCATGTGTAGACATTGACAAAAAAGAAAATTTGGTTGAGCAGGGGAGGGGGTTTCTACCCCTGAAACCCACCCCCTGCATAAGCACCTGTTAGGAACTGTCTGGAAGGAAAGTGCACTTGCAGCAGCATACCCCATGTGTTGACACTGTTGATTGAGCAAGGAGCTGGATTTTGACACACACACCCCCCCTCTCCCGCACATGCGGCTGTTAGAGATTGTCTGGAAGAGAAGCTCACACCCAGCAGCATACCCCATGTGTTGACATTTGTTTGGTTAAGCAAGGAGTTTGTTTTCGACCCCCCCCCCCCCAAAAAAAAAACCCAACCCCTGCACACGCACCTGTTAGAGATTGTCTAGAAGAGAAGCACACATCCAGCAGCATGCCCCCATGTGTTGACATTGTTTCAATGAACAAGGAGCTGGTTTTCAACCCCCAAAACCCACCCCTGCACATGCGCCTGTTAGAGATTGTCTGAAGAGAAGTGCACACCCAGCAGCATGCCCCCATGTGTTGAGTGATGAGCTAATGGCTGAGCATCATGATGCAACACACTATCTTAACAGCCTCTCAACATATGCCTCCGTCTGACCCAGAGCTGGAAAGGGCAGGTAACCTAGTTCTACTGCTGTCTGTGGCACACTTTCACCATGACACAGTCTGCAAACTGATATGTCCTCACCATTTTCAACACACAAAAACTAAAAAAAAATGTTTTATTTATTTATTAACTCCAAGCTAAGACTGACAAATAGCTGACAGAAAAAGAAAAAATTTATCTGAGAATTGTGAAAAAAAAAAAAAAAAAAAAAAAACACCTAACAACTGCAAAAGACTCAATCTTGTTTTATTTCAGTCTGCACTGTGGAACTCTTCTGGAAGTGAAGACCATAAACAGCTGCGGTATCGGGGCGAGGTGTGCGAACTGCCGGCAGTAGTTCCACTCACAGGTGGTTCTGTTTCTTACCACTGACCCGCAGCCAGGCAAGGTAAAGCCTGTCAGTCTATGCAGTGTTTTTCCATAAAACACAGAATTATTTACTCACAAAAACTAATGAAAATGCTGGGATCTGTGCATGGTGTTTATGAAAAGTTATCAAGGGTCAGGTAGAAGGTGAAAATGGCTAGCTGGCAAGAGTGGGAAAAAAATGATTCTCAAACAAGTATTTGCAAGTCATCAAATAAACAACATTTGCTGTTAGTATAAACATCAACATTTTGTGTAGCTAAGCAGATTTTCTTCTCTCTCTCTAATTTTGCCTCCAGGATCTTAGTGGATTTGGTTAAAGAGATAAAATCATATCTGTGTTTGTAGAATCTAACCATCGGATGATAGGAAACTGCACTAACAGTTCTGTTTTTATATTTCCCTAGATCCGGCAATGTATTGTGTGTGTTGTTAAAAACATTGCTCCACACCTTTACTCCTAAACAATGAAGCCTCAATAAGATTGTAAAAAGTACAAATTGCTAAATAAATGGACAGGTTACAAACGTGAGTGAACCCCTACTGAAATAGAAAAAATAGATAAAAAAATCATACTACTTTCCAGAAGACAGAACATTCTGATGAAAGGTTGACTGACTGAAATCTTGTTACATGTTCATATACCACTAAGGTTTCAAACACCTTGAAATGTTGAAATTCTATTTGAAAAGTGATTATCTAAGGTGTTGTGTTTTTTTTAAATCATTGGTAATTACTTCGAGAGACTACGTTTTTGAAACTTAAAAAAAACGAAGATAAAAAAAGGACCAAATTTACAATGTCTTTTTTTGCTTACATGCATGTTCTTATGTATATTTACAATGCTTTGAAACCTGTGTTTAAGAAAAACAGGTTCGTAAATTCAACTCATAGAGTAGACCTTTCCACATTGGATTTTCACAAAGATGAACAAGTACAAGTAAGAGAACATACCAAAAAACCTTGTACTGTTTTGTACGGTGGTGGCCGTGGTATGTGCTATCCTGTCTGCGGAATGGTGCATATAAAAAGATCCCTTGCTACTAATGGAAAAATGTAGCAGGTTTCCTCTCTAAGACTATATGTCAAAATTACCAAATGTTTGACATCCAATAGCCAATGATTAATAAATCAATGTGCTCTAGTGGTGTCTTTAAACAAAACAAAGTTCTTCTTTTTCATTTTCTGTGTTGTAAACACTGCAATGATTAATAAGACAACAGCAGTTTTCTCATTTCAAACAGTCCAAGATGAAGAAACTTGTTTTGAAGGATCACAAGAACTAAGGCTGTGAAAACACTGCGGTGGTGTAGAAAACTGGTGGTTACAACAGGTGTGTTATGACAGTGGTGTAGAAAACTGGTGGTTACAACACGTGCGTCATGACGGTGGTGTAGAAAACTGGTGGTTACAACAGGTGTGTTATGACAAGGTATACAATGGTCAGGTGAGAACGGGGATGTCGATGGGCGGGGAACACTGCTGATCAGGGTGGCGTGTTTACAAACCATCAGCCGAATGAGGTGCAAAACATCAGACATCACTTGCCCAAACAAATTGTAACAGCTTGAATAATACGAACACCTCTGACAGGAGTTATCTGAAGATTTTTCTAAACAAAATTCCAAATAGCTTCAGTGAAGGAAAATGTTGCCAGGAAGAGGGAAACTAAATAAACAGAGTGTTGAAGTGTCCATTGCTATACCCACCTCTCAGTTTAGTAAATCAAACTAATTATTGGACATTTGGCAAATTAAAGCTACCATCTCGAGTAACAAGTATGTTTGGATTATTTAACCTTAGAGAACTGGGCTGTGCTTAGAAAACTTTAGAGTCTAGACTGAGATCTGTAATGATATCCAATGCATGCAGTTTGGCCAACTTGCCAAAGTGTTAAAAGTCTCATGACGTTATTAAAAAATATGAAAGTTAAACTTTGTTTTTTTAATAACGCAACTAGAGCTCATTGATTTATTACGCATAGGCTGTTTGACTTCAAACATTTTGTAATTTTTACATATAGTCTTAGAGAACACCTGCTACATTTTTTCCATTAGTAGCAACTGATCTTCTATATGCATTATCCCACAGTCAGGATAGCACACACCATAGCCTTTGATATTCCAGTCATGGTGCACTGGCTGGAACAAGAAATAGCTCAATTGGACAACCGTGCATCAGATGAGCACTTTACCACTGGGTTATGTCCCACCCCCTTTGACGATGCGACTTGCATGCAATTTGTCTTAAGATGTTATTAAAGATTTTAATGTAAATATTAAAATTTTCACAAGAATATTCCCTTGACATTCCATTTTTTAAGGGGGCAGGACATAGCCCAGTGGTAAAGCATTCACTTGATGCACAGTTGGTTTAGGATCGATCCCTGTCAGTGGGCCCATTGGGCTATTTCTCGTTCCAGCCAGTGCTCCACAACTGGTATAACAAAGGCCTGTCTGTGGGATGGTGTATATAAAAGATCCCTTGCTGCTAATGAAATTGCGACAGCGGGTTTCCTCTCTCTATATCTGTGTGATTCTTAACTATATGTCTGACGTCATATAGCTATAAAACTGGCCTCGGTGGCGTTGTGGTTAGGCCATCGGTCTACAGGCTGGTAGGTACTGGATTCGGATCCCAGTCGAGGCATGGGATTTTTAATCCAGATACCGACCCCAAACCCCGAGTGAGTGCTCCGCAAGGCTCAGTGGGTAGGTGTAAACCACTGGCACTGACCAGTGATCCATAACTGGTTCAACAAAGGCCATGGTTTGTGCTATCCTGCCTGTGGGAAGCGCAAATAAGAGATCCCTTGCTGCCTGTTGTAAAAGAGTAGCCTATGTGGTGACGGCGGGTTTCCTCTTAAAAACAGTGTCAGAATGACCATATGTTTGGCGTCCAATAGACGATGATAAGATACATTAACTCACAATTGTACTGTGCTTACATTGATTTCCTATTGACAAAAGTATGCAACAAATCTGTACAGGTAGTCACACACTTTCCAAACCACACGTCTCACTTGATCAAACTTCCTTGTTGCGTCATGCAATACCACTTAGGGGCATGATACAAGTCAGGTACTGCATAAACTTATGACTGGCATGCATGGATATTTGAACACCTTTGATGTTTTGATTGACAGCCAATAGTCAAGAGTGCAATAATTTTAACCTAGAGCTGCTCAAAATGCTTGATCAGTGCACAAATGTGGATATGAACCTATAGCAGGACTCAAATGACAGCCATGTGGCAAGTTGCCTCATTGTTTTATTACAACAGTTTGCTTGTTTTGTTTGATGACACCACTAGAGCACATTGATTTGTTAATCATCGGCTATTGGATGTCAAACATGCGGTAATTTTGACACAGTCATAGAGGAAACCCGCTACATTTTTCCATTAGTAGCCAGGGATCTTTTATATGCACCATCCCACAGACAGGATAGCACATACCACAGCCTTTGATATACCAGTTGTGGTGCACTGGATGGAACAAGAAATAGCCCAATGGGTCCACCAATAAGGATCGATCCTAGATTGACTATGCATCAGGCATGCGCTTTACATCCCACCCCTTGTTTTATTACAAATACCTGAAACTGTTTACACTTATTTATACCGAATGGGTGCTGTAGTGTTATATTAAAACACTTGTTTTATTACAAATACCTCAAACTGTTTACACTTATTTATACCGAATGGGTGCTGTAGTGTTATATTAAAACACTTGTTTTATTACAAATACCTCAAACTGTTTACACTTATTTATACCGAATGGGTGCTGTAGTGTTATATTAAAACACTTGTTTTATTACAAATACCTCAAACTGTTTACACTTATTTATACTGAATGGGTGCTGTAGTGTTATATTAAAACATTTGTTGACATTTTCCTTGTTGACCTGCCTTCTGGCCGTAATGCCCTCAAAAATTACAACTGATCTAGGTCAAATGGCCTTGCTCTCTCATTTTCCAAACTAGAAGCCTGCTACATACACCAGCCTTAAACCCTGTGACTTATAGTTTATTCAAAGTAAGGGCACCCCTCAGAGTAAAGTGATGGGGGGGGGGGGGCTGTGCATAGACCACAGCCTTGCTCATGCCCATCAAAAAATGAATGCCTCAACTTCATAAGCTTATCGTTTAATGATATAAATAATAAAATATAAACATAAAATACTCCAGTGAATGTTTGCTATGCCAGATTTTATTTTATTCTCCATAATTTATAGTGTAATTGATGGCAAAAGGTGGCGGTTTAAATTATGGCACGCAACCATAAAAACAGCCCACCAAGTTGATCAAAGGGATATCTCATCAAATGTTTAGATTTCTAAATTGATAGATAACCTGTTAGGAAACACGGAAATTACTCCTGCCGCCACCCAATTCTGATCACCCAAGATATTTTTTAAAAGCCACACACACTCACATGGGCCACACATAGCAACAGGTGCTATGAGTTGTATTTATGTAAAAGATGTCTTTAGATGTTAATCTAAAAGTGTGTAAGTAAGCATCCCCCAGCACTGTATATACGAGTCCTTGACCTTTTTTAGTGCAGAAGGCAATAAATTGAGAAATATGCTGGCTCTTGGCATTTTAACAAGAAAGCCAAGAAACCATGTCATTAGGATAATGAAAAAAAAAAGTTTGGAATTTCAGAAGGCTTGAGATTGGTTAATGTGTTGAGAGCCGGTTAGAACATACAGTGCTGGCTTGTCTGTCAGGACAGAGAACAAACAGAGCCAAACAAACCACCAGCCAGCAAAGTGAAGTCTACCAAAATACCACAGGAATTTTCACCAGTGATGCCAAGAGAGGGAAGATCAGAATTAGTGCTTCTTATTGAAGAAAAGTACAGATATGTAAGAGATAAAAAAAACACACACAAAAAAACCCTTTCTGAAAGGTGAGGATCGACAAGACAATCCATCATTAAGTGTGGTGTGTCCCAAAAAACCCCATCCTATCACCGAGTCTGTGATGCAGCTCAGTAGTAGAGTGCTAATATGGAGATTTGAAGGGTCACAGGATAATTTCCCATTCCAACCTGTATGCCATGACCAGTAAATCAAAGGCTATTTTATGTGCTTTGGTAATAGCTGTGTGATGGCCACTGGTCAAAGTTTTAGATGGCCGCTGGTCAAAACTTTTGATGGCCACTGATCAAATGTGAATGACAAAAGCATAATACATGGTCAGGGTTGTATCTCTGCACAAGAAGCGGGACATAGCCCAGTGGTAAAGTGCTCACCTGATGCCCAGTCAGTTGGGGATCGATCCTCATTGGTGGCCCATTGGATCATTTCTCGTTCCAGCCAGTACACCACAACTGGTATATCAAAGGTCATAGTATGTGTTATCCTGTCTGTGGGGTGGTACATATAAAAAATCCCTTGCTGCTAATGGAAAATATAGCAGGTTTCATCTCTAAGACTATAAATCAAAATGACAAAATGTTTGACATCCAATAGCCGATGTTAGTTCAATGTGCTCTAATGGTGTTGTTAAACAATCCAAACTTTAACTGTGTTGGCCACCCAAAAGCACTTATCGTGGACAAGCAGACAAGTATTCATATCAAGCCCACTGCTATTCTAAACATTTAGTATAATATTACTAAAGCACCAGATATCACAGCCAGAGCTAATGCAAAAAGAAAGAAAGAAATGTTTTATTTAACGATGCACTCAACACATTTTATTTATAGTTAAGGACCACACAGATATTGAGAGAGGAAACCCGCTGTCACCACTTCATGAGCTACTCTTTTCGATTAGCAGCAAGGGATCTTTTATATGCACCATCCCACAGACAGGGTAGTACATACCACGGCCTTTGTTACACCAGTTGTGGAGCACTGGCTGGAATGAGAAATAGCCCAATGGGGATCGATCCTAGACTGACCGCGCATCAAGCGAACGCTTTACCACTGGGCTACATCCTGCCCCTATAATATTACTAAAGCAGCAGATATCACAGACAGAGCTAATGCAGGTCACCGATTCAAACAGACAGAGCTAATGCAGGTCACCGATTCAAACAGACAGAGCTAATGCAGGTCACCGATTCAAACAGACAGAGCTAATGCAGGTCACCGATTCAAACAGACAGAGCTAATGCAGGTCACCGATTCAAACAGACAGAGCTAATGCAGGTCACCGATTCAAACAGACAGAGCTAATGCAGGTCACCGATTCAAACAGACAGAGCTAATTCAGGTCACCGATTCAAACAAGACATCTGGAAATCTCATCCGTTTCAAGACCATGGTATTTTTTTTTTTTAATATTTCAAAATTTTAAAACAAAATAAAACAACATTCACGCTACAATTTCAAAACATTTAAGGTAATGTTGACAGATACGGGCATAAACAACATTCCTGAAGCTGCTGACAAACGTACTGATTGTCCCCCCTACTTAACTCTTGAAGAAACTAAATAAATCAGCGGTACAAGAAGTTATCTCCACACAGTACAGGTAGCAGTGGTTTCACAGACGGGACCAAATGTGAGTTTATCTTTAAGACACCGGTGTTTGATAACCACGGCATGCATTTTCAGCAGGCCAGTGTTTACCATACATAAAAACATAGCTTGTAGCTATCAAGGATCACTCAAATTGTTTTTCCATGGTAATCATTTTTTCTCTCCCTTTTTATGATGTTTTTCTTGGCTGTGTTTACTGATATGGCACCATTTTTATCTGTGGTGTGCTCACCAATATGGCCGCCATGCTAATTCGTCCTGACAGATGCATGCAAAAACACGGAAACTGACAGAAAGTATTATTGCATGCTGAAATGAATGACAAAGTATCACGTTAATATAATCATAAGCGCCTCCTCGGACAGACTGGGTGGCAGGAACAGTGTGAGTGAAACCAATGAACAGCTGATTCCGTTTTGAAAACCTCCGTAAATTACACCTAATACAGCATATTCAGCCACAATTGTAATTGCCACTGAAAGGAATCTTTTTCATCTTCTAAATTCTTATAACTGATAGGCTCATTCCATGGTTTTAAAATGAAACCATATACATGTTCACCTAGAACATAATACCACAAAAAGTCATAAGAACAAATATATACAAGCTTTCAAGATCTATTATTTGTTTTGCTTGAGGTTGTCACAGGACTATCCACAGATTGTAACTACAAACGTTTACAGGCAATAAAATGTCAAAGAATTACAATTGAGATTTGTCATTTCACCAACCGGAAACAATTTTAAAACACGTGTTTACTAAACAAAAACATAATTCTATACAGGACATACTAAAGGCTTTGATATACCAGTCAAAAGAGTCCAGTGAAGGTGATCAGTCATATGACCTAACTGCACCTCATGCAAGTGTTCCACCACTGAGCTACACCCTACCAGTCTATGAACAAACAGTGAAGTTTGCTTTATTTAACAACGCCATTACAGCACATTGATTTTTTCATTTTATCATCGGCTATTCGATGTCAAACATATGGTCATTCTGACAGTGTTTAGAGGAAACCCGCTGTCACCACATAGGCTACTCTTTTACAACAGGAAGCAAGGGATCTTTTATTTGCATTTCCCACAGGCAGGATAGCACAAACCATGGCCATTGTTGAACCAGTTATGGATCACTGGTCGGTGCAAGTGGTTTACACCTATCCATTGAGCCTTGTGGAGCATTCACTCAGGGTTTCGAGTCGGTATCTGAATTAAAAATCCAATGCCGTGACTGGGATCCGAACCCAGTACCTGCCAGCCTGTAGACCGATGACCTAACCACGATGCCACCGAGGCCGGTACCAGTCTATGAATGCAGTGTATTAAAGACAATACCGGCCTCGATGGTGTCGTGGTTAAGCCTTCGGATCATAAGGCTGGTAGGTACTGGGTATCGGCTCCTACCCAGGGTGAGTTTTAATGACGCAATGGATAGGTGTAAGACCACTACACCCTCCTCTTTCACTAACCACTAACATCTAACCACTAACTAACTGCCTAGACAGACAGCCCAAATAGTTGAGATGTGTGTACCCAGAACAGCATACTTGAACCTCAATTGGACATAAGCATGAAAATAAGTTGAAATGAAGTGAATGACAACATGTTCTAGTGAATACGGTTCCTTCAAGGGTGAGATATAGCTCAGTGGTACAGACATAGTCTAAAGTATGTCGTGTTGCAGGATTAATCACCCTCAGGTAATTATTTCCTTCAACCAGTGCCCAGGACTAGTATATCAAAGGTCATGGCATGTACTGTCCTGTCCGTAAAAAAAGATCTCTTTGCTGTTTATCAGTAAGAGTAGCCTCTTTCCTCTGACCAAATATGGACACAAGCATATGTTTGGCACCAGATAGCTATATTTTGAAATGTGCTAAGTTGTTGTTCCTTTCCTTGACACAGCTACATGATGAAGAAACCACTGATGACTTTCTATAGCCATGAGAGTCATGACTTAATGTTCTAGTTAGTAAAGAATCTCAAGACAACTATAAGTTGATGTAACTACAGGAACTGATGACTTTCTATAGCCATGAGAGTCATGACTTAATGTTCTAGTCAATAAAGTATCTCGACACAACTACAAACTGATGACTTACCATAGCCATAAGTGTCATGACTTAATGTTCTAGTCAATAAAGTATCTTGACACAACTATAAGCTGATGTAACTACAGGAACTGATGACTTTCTATAGCCATGAGAGTCATGACTTAATGTTCTAGTCAATAAAGTATCTTGACACAACTATAATCTGATGTAATTACAGGAACTGATGACTTTCTATAGCCATGCGAGTCATGACTTAATGTTCTAGTCAATAAAGTATCTTGACACAACTATAATCTGATGTAACTACAGGAACTGATGACTTTTTATAGCCATGAGAGTCATGTCTTAATGTTCTAGTTAATACATTATACAGTATCTTGACACAACTATAATCTGATGTAACTACAGGAACTGATGACTTTTTATAGCCATGAGAGTCATGACTTAATGTTCTAGTTAATACATTATACAGTATCTTGACACAACTATACGCTGATGTAACTACAGGAACTGATGACTTTCTATAGCCATGCGAGCCATGACTTAATGTTCTAGTCAATAAAGTATCTCGACACAACTACAAACTGATGACTTACCATAGCCATGAGAGTCATGACTTAATGTTCTAGTCAATAAAGTATCTTGACACAACTATACGCTGATGTAACTACAGGAACTGATGACTTTCTATAGCCATGCGAGTCATGACTTAATGTTCTAGTCAATAAAGTATCTTGACACAACTATAATCTGATGTAATTACAGGAACTGATGACTTTCTATAGCCATGCGAGTCATGACTTAATGTTCTAGTCAATAAAGTATCTTGACACAACTATAATCTGATGTAACTACAGGAACTGATGACTTTTTATAGCCATGAGAGTCATGTCTTAATGTTCTAGTTAATACATTATACAGTATCTTGACACAACTATAATCTGATGTAACTACAGGAACTGATGACTTTTTATAGCCATGAGAGTCATGACTTAATGTTCTAGTTAATACATTATACAGTATCTTGACACAACTATACGCTGATGTAACTACAGGAACTGATGACTTTCTATAGCCATGCGAGCCATGACTTAATGTTCTAGTCAATAAAGTATCTCGACACAACTACAAACTGATGACTTACCATAGCCATGAGAGTCATGACTTAATGTTCTAGTCAATAAAGTATCTTGACACAACTATACGCTGATGTAACTACAGGAACTGATGACTTTCTATAGCCATGCGAGCCATGACTTAATGTTCTAGTCAATAAAGTATCTCGACACAACTACAAACTGATGACTTACCATAGCCATGAGAGTCATGACTTAATGTTCTAGTCAATAAAGTATCTAAACACAACTATAAGCTGATGTAACTACAGGAACCGATGACTTACCATAGCCATGAGAGTCATGACGTAATGTTCCAGGTGACTCCCATGGTAGTCCCTCATGGAACTGTCGGCAACTACAAGAGTCTCTACAAATCTCTTATGAGAGGCTGACCTCTTCCTCCGCTTATGAAAAACTGAATTTTTAATATCACTTGAAGAATGTCTTTGATCCGTTTCACCCTTTAATCGGTGGTGTTTATAATTTTCTGAAAAACAAAACAACACTGTATTATAAATGTGAAAAATAAAACATGCAAACAGTGTGAAGGAAAATACTGTAAAGGAATATTTTATTTCAAGTAATTAAGACAGATTTGGTGTATGCATTTCAGTGTTATATAGTTGATTTTCAAGCACCACATGTTATGACTCTCAAATGTTTTTCACCTATCATTTTGTAAACCAAACAAAAACAGAAAAACAGAACTAAACATTTAGGGAAGTAAACGACAATTTTATAATATATATGTATGTATGTGTCTATGTACGTACATACATACATACATACATACATACATACATACATACATCTCCATCTCTCTCTCTCTCTCTCTCTCTCTCTGTCTCTCTCTCTCTGTCTCTCTCTCTCTCTCTCTGTCTCTGTCTCTGTCTCTATCTCTCTCTCTCTCCGATAGCTGATGATTAATGAACTCTATTGATTTTTTTTTTTAATTGCTGTCTCTCTATGCATATTTTGTATATTTGACAAATATACATTGTATGTACATATCTATATTTAGTTTCAAAGGCATGTTTTGAAGCATTTTTTATAACACACAGCAACAATCTACATCACTTCCAGTATCTAATACAAACACACAGCACCCACATTCCATGTGTTATCGTC
>NC_054701.1:87531266-87558901 GCF_016097555.1 Gigantopelta aegis
ACCATCATAGCTGAAATGTCTGAGCATAGTAGCAGAAAATACCGGTTGTAAACACGTGGATTATTTTGCGAGAACCACTAATATCTCTATTAGCAGACGACATTCCGTGCAGATTCCACCAAAGCTTATCTGGGAGAAGATATAGAAGGTCAAGTGTTTATATCCATCACCTTAGAGCTCGTCTTACAGGTGCTGGTATCCAAGTGTTTATATCCATCACCTTAGAGCTCGTCTTACAGGTGCTGGTATCCAAGTGTTTATATCCATCACCTTAGAGCTCGTCTTACAGGTGCTGGTATCCAAGTGTTTATATCCATCACCTTAGAGCTCGTCTTACAGGTGCTGGTATCCAAGTGTTTATATCCATCACCTTAGAGCTCGTCTTACAACTGCTGGTATCCAAGTGTTTATATCCATCACCTTAGAGCTCGTCTTACAGGTGCTGGTATCCAAGTGTTTATATCCATCACCTTAGAGCTCGTCTTACAGGTGCTGGTATCCAAGTGTTTATATCCATCACCTTAGAGCTCGTCTTACAGGTGCTGGTATCCAAGTGTTTATATCCATCACCTTAGAGCTCGTCTTACAGGTGCTGGTATCCAAGTGTTTATATCCATCACCTTAGAGCTCGTCTTACAGGTGCTGGTATCCAAGTGTTTATATCCATCACCTTAGAGCTCGTCTTACAGGTGCTGGTATCCAAGTGTTTATATCCATCACCTTAGAGCTCGTCTTACAGGTGCTGGTATCCAAGTGTTTATATCCATCACCTTAGAGCTCGTCTTACAGGTGCTGGTATCCAAGTGTTTATATCCATCACCTTAGAGCTCGTCTTACAGGTGCTGGTATCCAAGTGTTTATATCCATCACCTTAGAGCTCGTCTTACAGGTGCTGGTATCCAAGTGTTTATATCCATCACCTTAGAGCTCGTCTTACAGGTGCTGGTATCCAAGTGTTTATATCCATCACCTTAGAGCTCGTCTTACAGGTGCTGGTATCCAAGTGTTTATATCCATCACCTTAGAGCTCGTTTTACAGGTGCTGGTATCCAAGTGTTTATATCCATCACCTTAGAGCTCGTCTTACAGGTGCTGGTATCCAAGTGTTTATATCCATCACCTTAGAGCTCGTCTTACAGGTGCTGGTATCCAAGTGTAGAGTTCTAAGAGTAGGCTTTTGTCGTTGAGAGGATGCATCAAATTATTAAATATAGTTTTCGTTAGTCGTTTAAAACTTTACTACAACTGACAAAACATTAAGACACAGTTATGGCTGTTCGTGTGTGTGTGTGTGTATGTGTGTGTGTGTGTGTGTGTGTGTGTGTGTGTGTGTGTGTGTGTGTGTGTATGTGTGTGTGTGTGTATATGTGTGTGTATGTATGTGTGTGTGTGTATATGTGTATGTGTATGTGTGTATGTGTGTGTGTATGTGTGTGTATATATGTGTCTGTGTGTATGTGTGTGTGTGTGTATGTATGTATGTGTGTGTGTGTGTGTGTGTGTGTATGCATGTGTGTGTATGTATGCGTGTGTATGTGTGTGTGTGTGTGTGTGTGTGTGTGTGTGGTTTTGTGTGTGTGTGTGTGTCTTTCTCTCGCTCACTCCCTCTCTCTCTCTCTCTCTCTCTCTCTCTCTCTCTCTCTCTCTCTCTCGCTCTCGCTGTCTCTCTCTCTCTCTGCTCTCTCTCTCTCTCTCTCTCTCTCTCTCTCTCTCTCTCTCTCTCTCTCTCTCTCTCTCTCTCCCCCTTCCCCTTCCCCTCTCTGTCTCTAAGTGTGTATGTGATGAATGTGTGGTATGAGCGTGGGGTGGAAGTGTTACTGTGTGTCTGCGTGGGAGTAATTACTGCTTTCGTGTACATAATAAATGGCTAAAGGTCCAGGAGGAACACCATACTGTGCCACAAATGTTGAAACGTGTGTACTGGTCTTAATTTGGTACTTAAAAACAAATGTTTAGGATATGAACAAAAGATACAAAAAGGACTGATGACATTTGGTAATTTTGACATATAGTCTTAAAGAGGAAACCCGCTACATTTTCCCATTAGTAGCAAGGGGTATTTTATATGCACCATTAGCTTTTTAATATACACTTCCTTAAAGACATGACAGCAACGCCACGGCCTTTGATATACCAGTCGTATAGTACTAGTTGGAACGGGGAAAAAATAATTATTGTATGTTTATATATTGTGTGTGTGATTTTACGTTAAACATTTTCCATGCAATGTCAGGATCTAGTGAACCTGTAATGCATATTAATGGCAAGAATTATGTATTGATCTGTTATTATGATACTGCAATTGTGAATACGTATAATTTGTAATAATAGAATTCTGCCAAAACCTTGAATGCCAGAGTGCACAGACCACTAAATTACGAAACACAAATTAACAATTTTACACGCATTCAATATACGGAACATGTTTATTATACAAATAATCAGTATTGTAATCCTGCGGGTCAAGGAACAATAGCGTGACGTCATCACGCTGGTATTATGAGTTTTCCGCTCTTGCTGTGTTTGTGCGATTGCCAATAACGATGATGGTAATAGTTTATGAAGAGCTGTATTAGATTACAGCCACCTTGGACTACGATAATCGATAGATGTCGAGGCCTGGGGTGGCATCCTGACAGTCGGTGGCATGTCAATCGACCTTAAAGACATCAACACAGTGGTCCGGCACATTAGGACGTCTCGAGTCATCTAAACGTCGTTCAAGGCCACAAAGATAGAGGTACCACTAGAGGACATTGATTAATTAATCATCAACTATTGGATGTCAGATATTTGGTAACTCTGACGCCTTTTCTTCAAAGGACCCGTTTCATTTTGTCATTAACAACATCTTTTATATGCAGTTTTTCTCACATACAGGACAGTATATACTTTGATATACCAGTTGTAGAGCACTACATGGAATGGAAAAACATAATTAGCATCGTGGTGTCGTGGTTAAGCCATCAGACATAAGGCTTGTAGGTATAGGGTTCGCAGCCCGGTACCGGATCCCACCCAGAGCGAGTTTTAACGACTCAATGGGTAGGTGTATAAGACCACTACACCCTCTTCTCTCTCACTAACCACTAACGACTAACCCACTGTCCTGGACAGACAGCCCAGATAGCTGAGGTGTGTGCCCATGAAAGCGAGCTTGAACCTTAAATGGATATAAGCACGAAAATAAATTGAAATGAAAAAAATTATATAGTTATAGTTTGTTTTCTTTAACAACTCCACTAGAACACATTGATTATTAATCATCGGCTATTGGACGTCCGACATTTTGACGCCTTGTCCTCAGAGGAAACCCGCTACACATTGTTATTAACACCAACCAAGGTATATTTTGATTGCATTTTCTCACAGACAGTGCAGTACATACTTTGATATATCAGTCCTTGAGGCACAACGTGGAATGGAAAAAAAAAAATCAGAGAATTAGTCAACCGATGGGATTTTATCTTACGACCAAGCACAACAAGAAGCTAGCTAATGTGTGAATGTCCATCAGGCAAACGTTCAACCAGATGTGGTCATGACGGGCGTGTTTCAGTCATGACTGAATAAGAACACGATAAACCAATATCCTGATTCAGATGCTCGTCCTTCTAAGGTATCTGTTTAAACTGGCTAGGCCGAGGTAACTGAATATTTCTTTAATCAGTATTACTCCGTGCGGACTTTTACAACATTTATGAGGTTGCCAAAGAAAGCCGAGTAGATTTTATTATGGGATTCAGCATACTGTGGAATCCCAAGAATTGAGGAGACGGCATTAACTTCACTGAAAAGGAAACTTTTATATATGAAAGTAAACCTTGATATATGAAAGTAAACCTTGATCTATGAGAGTAAACCTTGATCTATGAAAGTAAACCTTGATATATGAAAGTAAACCTTGATAATTGAAAGTAAACCTTGATCTATAAAAGTAAACCTTGATCTATGAAAGTAAACCTTGATATATGAGAGTAAACTAGATCTATAAAAGTTTGATGTCTGAAAGTAAACCTTGATCTCTGAAAAGTAAACCTTGATCTATGAAAGTAAACCTTGATCTATGAAAGTAAACCTTGATCTATGCAAAGTACCTGAACTTTGATCAGGGTAACAGGCCCGGAATATTGAGGGATTATTATCACCTTCTTAACCATTTAGAATAATAACTACTCTGGTAAGACACCGTAGAGGCTGTTCAAAACGTTCAAGCTAGCACCTTCGCCATGTTGCAGCTACAGAGGTGCCCAACATATATCAAGGATTGGGAAAATGTGAGTGTAACACAGCGAGAGACAGAGACACAGATATGTCAGGGGGAGTGATACAGAGAATGCTAGAGAGACAGAGACAAACTGAGACACAGAGAGAGAGACAGACAGACAAAAAGAGATATTGAGATTTATGAATCTATGTACACATGTCTGTATGTACCTTAGTAGGTGGAGATACATTTAATAGAACAACTTAATTGTGTAAGTGTATATGTACCAGCTGGAACTGTCAGACACTGACGAATAGTCCATGTAAAACAGGACCACAGTCTCCAGGGCACATCATGTGGTCCTCTCCCTGTACACCGAAGCAAGGAGACATCAAAGAACACTTGATATAGACAATGATATTTTAGGCCTACCAATACAGCCGAATTCAAATCTTATCCAAGATCAACTATAGCTTGAACGCAGAAGAAGATGATGATCATGATCATAGTGGTGATGATAACGATAACAACGATGGCGACGATGACGACAACGACGATGATGATGATGATGATGAACAAGAACAAGATTAAGAATAAGAATAACATGAAAAAGGAGAAGAAGTGTACTTGGTATTTGTAATAAAAGTGTAAGATCGTTAGAAAAGAAACCATTACTGTTGCACAGCTCTCTGCGCTCTCTCTCTCTCTCTCTCTCTCTCTCTCTCTCTCTCTCTCTCTCTCTCTCTCTCTCTCTCTCCCGTATTAGCAGCAAGATGTATTTTATTTGACAGTGTCCAAGAAAAACAAATTACATAATCAAATTAGGAATTGACATATAGTTCACTCCGAGGAATAAATGAATTCTATATTTTGCGTAATTTCACTACAAAGTACACCGACAGAACCACGAAAGAAAATCGAATTCGTCAAACTGTTTTAATAAATATTCATTGTTTGGGATTTGTTGAAGCTTATCTAACATCTGAAGGAAATTACTATTTTATACTAACGACCATTCTAGCAGAGATGGCGGAATCGATCAGCTGACATGTGTGTCACCGGTACTGATGGACGTTCGGAAGATTCCGCAATATTCATGTTACTCGGAACAAAACAGAACACGTGCGGATCAGACGCAATTATACTCGACGACACGACAAACAGCACTCGAGTTTATAGCAATAACCTAATAACTTAGTTTAGTCTCCATTGACCTAGAGTCTTGCAGAAACGAGTTTTTCAGACCGTAGTCGAAACGAAACAAGAACACGCTGTCATAGGAAGAAAAATAAGCTTAATAATATGTTTACTGTAAAAGGTTAATTTTTTTCCTTTTTTAATTAATCCAGAGATTGCTGCTTTACGGGGAAAAATCGGTGATCAGTCTTGAACAATTCTGATTAACAAGAAATCTTGGCTTGGGGAAGAATGGCCTCTAGCCTTTTTACCGTTTCCTAGCAACCTTTTTGTATTAACTTGCTCATGTTCACAGAAAGCCCAAGTGGATTTGACATGGGCAAACATTGCCCACCCTCTGTACTGCCAGTTTGAGCTGAGGACAGATTTACGATCTAACCTTTGGAACTGAGATAGTGGTCTATAAACGATTTGCGGGATATTTATTTTGGCGAAACTGTGTCACTTCTGTTTTCATATTATACAGGGTTTTTTTGGGGGGTTGGGGGTTGTTTGGTTTGTTTGTTTGTTGTTGTTATTGTTGTTGTATTTGTTTGTTTGTTTGTTGGTGTTCTCTTTTTCTTCATTATTTGACATCCAATAGGCGATGATTAATAAATCAATGTGTTGCTAAACAAAACAAAAGCTATATTATTAGTGTTAATGTTGCTCACTATAAGCAAACATAAATAACTTTTAGGTTGCTAATATAGTAATCATTTTCCTAAACTACTACATGATAAAATAACGTGTATCAAACTGATGGCATATTGGTTACGTTGTTATGTTTACGACTACTAAGTACCGGGGTCATATCGCAGAACTCCAATCTAACGTCACTGGTATGTGTTGTCCTGTCTGTATAACTGCATAATTATATAAGAAAAATCCTTTTCTGCCCCGCTACTGACCCTGGTCGGGCTGCTTGTGTTCCCTTGCACATGCCAGCGCGGGAGACACCCTCTCTCACCCACCCCAAACCCTTTCCTGTCTTAGATGAAGGAGCCGGCGAAGTCGACACCTGCGCCCACGACAGGCGTGTGCTGTGACAGTTTGTGCACGTTAAAACCTATTCCCTGGCCTGACCGTTCCTGCGAATCGGTAAGAACAGCTAATATGGCGGCAGCGGGTTTCGTCTCTACTAATCTATAAACCTCTCTTCTGCCCAGGCAATCCACGAAACGGATTAGCTTGCCCAGTCTTAATTCTGCCATTTTTGTTTTCACACAGATCCCTGATATTTAGTGATAACCATTTTACTGTGGATTACATGTCCAATCACGACGAGAGCTCGGGGCTACACTATGGAGCAGATATTTATGTAACCTCGGTAACCCGTCTTTACATGACAGTACACCCGCCAGTCGGAAACGGTGATAATCAATTAATTGTGGAAGAAATCGATAAATGTATGATTTTGAAAACCTAATCACCATAGCCAATAAGGCTGGAGTAACGGTGTGGGAAGAATAAGAAATGCCAATACAAAATAATATGTCACGTTACATCAGCGTATCGCATGGTGGTATTTGTTATGCATGTATATGACCGTCTGCTAATACCAAATTTATATTGTAAATAACCAGATTACTTTATACAACAATTTGTCAAAGACAAACTGACAAAAAAGTTTTTGTTTGGTCTCACCGTGTACAAGCAATAACAACTATAAAATACATCATGAAACGAAAGAATTTTACAAAAACAAAAATAATTAAAAAATATATATAGAGGATACTCCCCGAGTGTCTTGTGGTATCATAATTTATCAGCACGAGTTGATAAAAGTATGAACTCTGAGGCTTGCCGAGGATTTTATACTTTTATAAACGAGTGCTGATAAATTATGATATCACAAGACGGGGGGGGGGTATTCTTTTTATCATCCATTATCATTCTTTTCATTTGCGACAGTTGTAAACAATGTCAGTAATGTGGGTTGAATGTTAGGGGTAGACTCGTTAACTAGCAGAACGGCAGTGGCGTGACGTCACTAATAGTAGGTTTAGCACTGAAACAAACACAGTGACGTAACAAAACATTGTCTTGTGAATAAATTTGACCAATCAAGATTATAAGAAGCGATATTTCCTGCGGAGATATCGCAGGCGATATCGCAAATTATAGTGCCAGCGATATCTCCTACAAAAGCCTTTAATGGATGATAAAACATAATATTATGCACAGGCTACACTTTAAAGAGTTTCAGAAAATTTTGATTAACAATTTCAATAATTTTTAAAATAAATTTATGAAAATTTCCTAAATGTAAGCTTTAAACGCGCACCATTAAATTTAGTTTAATGTGTTTAAAATTAATTCGTTTGTGGTATTTGGAATTACTTAAAATAATGACACATAATACTAGCTAACTTCGGTAAATGAATGAATGAATTAATTAATTAATTAATGAATGAATGAATTAATTAATTAGGTGGGATTTGGGTGGGTGGATGGATCGATGGATGGATGGATGAATTTTAACGACATCGAAGTACGGTAAATGCACAACAAAAATCTAACAGTAATACTGTCAACAGAACACCAACCATGAACACATCTCCGAAGAGCCACATCCAGGAATTTAGTTCTGAGAATAGCAAAAGCTTTAAAATGTATTTAGAGCTGCACATTAAATGTTTAACAAGTAGAATAAAAGAACATACCAGTAATTAGTTCTCGGTTCTGCTTCTGTTTTTAAGTGCATTCTCACTGATTGGCAAATAAAGTTCAACAACGCAGCTTGGAAACGCAATTCAGCTGTCTGGCACAATATTATGTGCTCAAGGTGGCTACCAATACCTTTAGTATAACAATTATGAGGAAATGGCTGGGACGAGAAAAAAACATTGAATCCCCTCGCACCTGGGACGAGCGCTCAATCATTGACTTACATCTTTTCCAGATATCACAAACATATCATCATATGCACTTTTTGAGACAGGACAGTACATACCACCGCTTTACTACACCATGTGTGGAGGTCTAGAAATGTATACGACTCCCGGTGTGTTCTATCAGTTACCCATCCACGCACTATCCGAACCTAACATTAATTCGTTTTTATTTCAACTTGGTTTTCGTGCTTATGCCTATATCCACTTAAGGTTCAAGTTCACGGTTCTGGACTTACATGTTAGTTAAGCGGGCTGGTTGTCAATGAGTGGGAAGTGGGTGTAATCAGCTTGCATCTCTCCAGTTAGTCTTGAAAACTCACCCTGGGTGGCAGCCGGTACTGGGATCTAAACCTGGCTACTGATTTTCGTAAAACCGGCGTTAACTATGACGTCACTACGACGCAGGCCATAAACGACAATAATTTTACGATATTGTAGTTCTAACATAACTTTGAAAATGTGGGCCCAGAAGTCTTGCCCAACTTATATTGGGTGGCAGTCCTCCTACAGACGGCATAACGACGTAGTGTCCCGGGAATGGCAGTCCTCCTACAGACGGCATACGGACGTAGTGTCTCGGGAATGGCAGTCCTCCTACAGACGGCATAAGGACGTAGGGTCCCGGGAATGGCAGACCTCATATAGACAGCATTCATAAAAACAATCACATCCTTGCCAATACCCTTTCGACTCGGTTCATATTGTATATTACCGATACGAGATCCGGAGATTTAAGCGTGGTTATTTTGAAATCCGGCGATTTAAGCGTGATTATTTCCCCGTTCATATTATACGTGTATATTACTGAAATCCGGCGATTTAAGCGTGGTTATTACCCCGTTCATTATACGTGTATATTACTGAGATCCGGCAGTCCAAGCGTGGTTATTTCCCTGTTCAGATTATACGTGTATATTACTGAGATCCGGCGATTTAAGCGTGGTTCCCGTTCATATTATACGTGTATATTACTGAGATCCGGCAATTTAAGCGTTGTTATTTCTCCGTTCATATTATACGTGTATATTACTGAGATCCGGCAATTTAAGCGTGGTTATTTCCATGTTCAGATTATACGTGTATCTTACTGAGATCCGGAGATTTAAGCGTGGTTATTTCCCTGTTCAGATTGAACGTGTATATCACTGAGATCCGGCGATTTAAGCGTGGTTATTTTCCCGTTCATATTATACGTGTATATTACTGAGATCCGGCAATTTAAGCGTGGTTATTTCTCCGTTCATATTATACGTGTATATTACTGAGATCCGGCAATTTAAGCGTGGTTATTTCCCTGTTCATATTATACGTGTATATTACTGAGATCCGGCGATTTAAGCGTGGTTATTATCCCGTTCATATTATACGTGTATCTTACTGAGATCCGGCGATTTAAGCGTGGTTATTACCCTGTTCATATTATACGTGTATATTACTGAGATCCGGCGATTTAAGCGTGGTTATTACCCAGTTCATATTATACGTGTATCTTACTGAGATCCGGCGATTTAAGCGTGGTTATTACCCTGTTCATATTATACGTGTATATTACTGAGATCCGGCGATTTAAGCGTGGTTATTACCCAGTTCATATTATACGTGTATATTACTGAGATCCGGCGATTTAAGCGTGGTTATTACCCCGTTCATATTATACGTGTATCTTACTGAGATCCGGCGATATTAGCATGGTTGTGGTTATTACCCTGTTCATATTATACGTGTATATTACTGATATCCGGCAATTTAAGCGTGGTTATTACCCTGTTCATATTATACGTGTATATTACTGAGACCCGGCGATTTAAGCATGGTTATTACCCTGTTCATATTATACGTGTTTATTACTGAGATCCGGCGATTTAAGCGTGGTTATTTCCCCGTTCGTATTATACGTGTATATTACTGAGATCCGGCAATTTAAGCGTGGTTATTTTCCCGTTCTTATTATACGTGTCTATTACTGAGATCCGGCAAATTAAGCGTGGTTATTTTCACGTTCATATTATACGTGTATATTACTGAGATCCGGCGATTTAAGCGTGGTTATTACCCAGTTCATATTATACGTGTATCTTACTGAGATCCGGCGATTTAAGCGTGGTTATTACCCTGTTCATATTATACGTGTATATTACTGAGATCCGGCGATTTAAGCGTGGTTATTACCCAGTTCATATTATACGTGTATATTACTGAGATCCGGCGATTTAAGCGTGGTTATTACCCCGTTCATATTATACGTGTATCTTACTGAGATCCGGCGATATTAGCATGGTTGTGGTTATTACCCTGTTCATATTATACGTGTATATTACTGATATCCGGCAATTTAAGCGTGGTTATTACCCTGTTCATATTATACGTGTATATTACTGAGACCCGGCGATTTAAGCATGGTTATTACCCTGTTCATATTATACGTGTTTATTACTGAGATCCGGCGATTTAAGCGTGGTTATTTCCCCGTTCGTATTATACGTGTATATTACTGAGATCCGGCAATTTAAGCGTGGTTATTTTCCCGTTCTTATTATACGTGTCTATTACTGAGATCCGGCAAATTAAGCGTGGTTATTTTCACGTTCATATTATACGTGTATATTACTGAGATCCGGCGAATTAAGCGTGGTTATTTTCCCGTTCATATTATACGTGTATATTACTGAGTTCCGGAGATTTAAGCGTGGTTATTTTCCCGTTCATATTATACGTGTATATTACTGAGATCCGGCGAATTAAGCGTGGTTATTTTCCCGTTCAGACACGACGGTCGGTGTATTCCACATACCACCGTAATCCCATTAGACAGAGTCGGGGTGATTGTATTATCCGGGTTCGAACACGTCAGCTGGTACCACCAGCTAAGAGCATTACAGGATCGCACGTCTCATCAACTTGTACGTGTTACTGGCGCTAATTGCCGCTTTGTCAAACACATCATGGGCGACTTACAGTAATAGTGCCAATCAAAGGGAATCAATAAAACAAAACTTTCTAATGATTTAAGACTCGATTAACTCGCTCCAGCTCCCTTGCTTCACACTCCAGTCATATATAAACGATTCGTCAAGGGCATCATTTCTGAATTTCTTTGACAAGATTATTTATTGCTTTTAGTGAGAGTATATGATACATGTATAAGAAACATCTGATAAGAAAGAGAACGATTGTTTTTATATTAATACATCTATTTGGTATCTAAATTATGTCTTCAGTAAGTTTAGACTAGAGAAATCAGTCTTGAGAGTGGCAGTCTTCGCACACACAATGTGAAAGAAAAAAAATGAATCAATGAATGAATGTTTAACGACACCCCAGCACGAATTATACGGGAAAGGTGTATTCTCCTACCTACAAACTAGCATTGATTATTTTCCTTCTACGAAGTAGAAACGATTATAATCATGTTATAAAGTAGAAAGGATTATCATCCTATAAAGTAGAAAGGATTATTATCCTCCTTCTACTAAGTAGAAAGGATTATCATGATCTTACAAAGTAGAAAGGATTATCATGAGCCTACAAAGTAGAAAGGATTATCATGATCCTACAAAGTAAAAAGGATTATTCTCCTCCTACAAAGTAAAATGATTATCAATCTCCTACAAAGTACAAATGATGTATCATCATCCTACACAGTAGAAAGGATATATTATCCTACAAAGTAGAAAGTCTGTATCGTCCTGGGGAGTAACAATCCTCTAATAGACGAAGCACCTGAGAGTGATTCATGAGAACAGTCACGACCCTGTCAAAATAAATCTAATTCCGTTTTACGCTGACGACTTCGAATGCCATAACGTTTTTGATGTTCAGATAATAAGAATATAAGAGATAGGAAATCGCTGCGGAGATATATACATATCCTGTCGAATAACAGCATGGAATCGTTTTACATAATAATTCCTACTGATGAAAAACGACGCACTACGCCCTTGGTATATTAGATGAGGTGAGGGGGATTGGGTCCACCGAGGGCCATCAACACTAATATTGAGGTGAGCACTTTAGCATTCTACATCCTATCATTAAACTGAATCAACCAAAATGTTTTGTCTCACATAAAAATACACACAAAAAATACTATACCCAGGACCTTCTTGTCATTATAATCTTGATAGTATCCTGGTTGAACTCAAACGCGTTGAAGCTGATAGGAGAAGTTTTTATTATTGGACTTAGACTCTTTAAGAAGATACCATTGA
This sequence comes from Gigantopelta aegis, assembly GCF_016097555.1. NCBI lineage: Eukaryota > Metazoa > Mollusca > Gastropoda > Neomphalida > Peltospiridae > Gigantopelta > Gigantopelta aegis. The sequence continues at coordinate 87,543,755 of NC_054701.1, forward strand.
AAGGTGATCTTCTCTTTTAAGTAATACAACTTTTTTTTTCTTTTTTTTTTAAAGTAAAATAATAGAACAATGAAAAACATTAGTTAGTTCATCCGCACCTCATTGGCTCAGCACATTGTTAAAGGAAGGGACAATCAAGGCATTTGACCTGGTATGCATATTCAACGATATATAATGCACATTATTGCTTCATATCAACAAGTTTAATCGTATAGTTAATTAATAAAACAGTTAAATGTGACGGCTATTATATATAACGGGCGCAGCCATTTTGTATCATCTCAGTGAATACGCCCTCTGGCGAGATGGTGGTTACGTAATACTTAACGTATCACGTCAGGAATTAGTCTTCGAACTGAAGAAACAAAACATACCCGATTTTTGCGGATGCATCGCAATAGTTTGTAATAATAGTCATCCCAGTAAACCAGCAACAATTATATATTATTTTTAATACAAAATAAACCACCATTGTCAAAGTATTGAAATAACTGTATTAGGTTTTGTACATAAATTAACCTACATACTGAAATAATTCCTAAAAATGCCTTTGTTATAAACCCTTGGATTGGTCAAATTCGTATCACGTGATGATAAAAACTGACATTCATAGTACCATGAATCTCAGTTTAGCACTATGTTTGGCTTATAGCCGGAACTACTCTATGAATTATGTCAACAAAGGAATCCCCGAGGAATTTCCTTGAGATTCTATTTTTAGACATCAAACAGTAATCAAACACTTTAGTATGAATGGCTTCGCGCTAACGCGCTACGCCATTCATACAGTGTGTAAAGCGGTTTTGCGTTTCATACTAGCATGAAACTCAAAAAAATTCACGTTCAATTCTTAAATAATAATCGGAGTGTTTTTTTTAGTTAATTGGTCTTTTCTTTCCGTGGCCTGTACCTGTGGTTCCTGATTGGCAGATGTCTATTTAGACGGTCCCCAGACACTGTGTCTAGACACACTAAAAAGACGTGCCTCTTTTATTAAGTTCACAGGGTATAGTGTGTTAACCGCACAGACACCCCTCTAATCGTAATCGATCAGACGTCCTGCTTTATTACTGTAAGTGATTCTATAAAACCCTTGATTAAGTAGACTTTCCCATCTAAAATCACAAAACTGACCAATTACGTAGTCCCAAAGAAAAGAAAATTATCATTTGGATATCGTGAGTGGTCGTTTTTGCTCAAACGTAGCATACCAATAGGCCTAATAATATGCTTCTTTCTTCTTCTTTTTTTTCTTCTTCTTTTTTTTAAAGAAAAATACTATAACTCCATTTCGTTCTATTAATGCAAATTGAAATATATTTAGTTGAATAGTTTATTATACTATCAAGTCCTTTATATTGTTTTACAAGTCAGAGCGAAGCGCCTTGTCGTAAATTAGAACGTTTGTTTACACTGTGCACAGAGGAGATGGACGGAGCTGACGTCACTTCGCTCCAAGCAATACCACCGGACGTCACAAAAACGAAATAAAATGGCTGCCCCCAGTTAGCAGGAATAATCATGGTTTTTTTATTAACTCTAAAATTACGCGTTTTTCATTTGTTAAAGTGGCAGTATGTGTTGGTGGTCCGGGTATGCATCTTTCCAACACATAAAACTCTTGTTTGAATTTACTCTACCTTTAACAGCAGAAATAAACCAATCGATGCCATGCGCCTTGGACGAGCACTATAATGACCGGTCTGCAGAGCACATCCGGAGATACGTGAGATATCAGGAAACACATGGTTCACCGGACACTACTAGCGAAACGTTAATTGTATGAATTCCATATGAAACCAGAAGCCATCGCTGTATGGTATCGCTGGGGTAGTGGTTAATCCTTCGGACGTATGGCTGGCTGGTATATATTGGGTTCCCATCTCGATACAAGCACACACCTAGAGCGAATTTGAATGAATGAATGAATGAATAAATGTTTAACGACACCCCAGCACGAACAATACATCGGCTATTGTGTGTCAAACTGTGGTAAATGAAAAACTTAAATGATGATCAGAGCGAATTTTACCGACTCATTGGGTGAAAACAGTCTTGATAGTGGCAGTCCTCTTAAAGGTAGACTAAACTCCAACAAGAGCCTTATGTGTTGAAAAGATGCATATCCGGACCACCAACACATACTGACACTTTAACAAATGAAAAACACGTAATTTTAGAATTAATAAAAAAAAACGTGATTATTCCTGTTAACTGGGGGCAGCCATTTTGTTTCGTTTTTGTGACGTCCGGTGGTATAGCTTGGGGCGAAGTGACGTCAGCTCAGGTCCAACTTCTCTATTATGCACAGAGTAAACAAATGCTCTAATTTACGACAAGGCGCTTTGCTTTCATCAGCCTGACTTGTAAAACAACATAAATGACTTGATAGTATAATAAACTATTTAACTAAATATATTTCAATTTGCATCAATATAACGAAATGGAGTTATAATATTTTTTTCTTTTAAAAACTCCAAAGAAAAAATGCATATAATTAGGCCTATTGGTAGGATACGTTTGAGCAATAACGACCATTCACGATACCCAAGTGATAATTTTCTTTTCTCTGGGACTACGTAATTGGTCAGTTTTGTGATTTTAGATGGGAAAGTCTACTTAATCAAGGGTTTTACAGAACTACTTACAGTAATAAAGCTGGTAAAGTCCATTACGATTTGAGGTTATCACACAATACCCTGTGATCTTAATAAAAGAGGCACGTCTTTTTAGTATGTCTAGACACAGTGTCTAGGGACCGTCTAAATATACACCTGCCAATCAAGAACCACAGGTACAGGCCACGGAAAGAAAAGACCAATTAAGCAAGAAAACACTCCGACTATTATTTCAGTACGTGGGTTAATTTATATACAAAATATAATAGTTATTTCAACACTTTGACAATGGTGGTTTATTTTGTATTGAAAAATAAACCACATATACACGTTGCTGTGTTACTGGGATATATATTATTACAGAATATTGCGATGCATCCGCAAAAATCAGGTATGTTTTGTTTCTTCATTTCGAAGACTAATTCCTGACGTGACACGTTAGGTATTACGTAACCACCAGCTCGCCAGAGGGCGTATTCACTGGGATGGTACAAAATGGCTGCGCCCGTTATATATAATAGCCGTCACATTTAACCGTTTTATTAATTAACTATACAATTATACTTGTTGATATTAAGCAATAATGTGCATTATGTATCGTTGAATATGCACACCAGTCCAAAAGCCTTGCTTTAGCATCCCTTTAAGGACTACGTGAGAAAGATGTATTTTTCTCCTAAAGACAGATGAGGATTGATGTATCCTTCTACAACGTACAAAGGAAGTATCATCCTATTACACAGACTTCTCTCTCACTAATTACAAACAACTGACCACTAACCCACTGTTCTGGACGAACATTCTAGATAGCTGAGGTGTGTGCCTAGAAAATCGTGTTTGAACCTCAATTCGATATATAAGAACGAAAATAAGGGAAAATGAAATGAATGGCTTAAACACGAGACACTAATTATATGTGAATTGTGCCGCACCATGAAACGAGAGTTTGAATATGCTTGCATTGTGCTGCACTAGGAATTGAGAGTGACTATATGCTTGCATTGTGCCGCACCATGAAACGAGAGTTTGAATATGCTTGCATTGTGCTGCACCAGGAATTGAGAGTGACTATATGTTTGCAGTGTGCTGCACCAGGAAACGAGTCTGAATATGCTTGCATTGTGCTGCACCAGGAATTGAGAGTGACTATATGCTTGCATTGTGCTGCACCAGGAAACGAGTCTGAATATGCTTGCATTGTGCTGCACCAGGAAATAAGAGTGACTATATGCTTGCATTGTGCTGCACCAGGAAATGAGAGTGACTATATGCTTGCATTGTGATGCACCAGGAAATGAGAGTGACTATATGTTTGCATTGTGCTGCACCAGGAAATGAGAGTGATTCTATGCTTGCATGCAGCACCCTACAGGTCATGTGACGTCATATCATAACACTGCCTCTCCTATATTTGGCATTCATTATCATTGGCAAGTTTTAATGTTAGTTTTATCTCTGTTTGTTTAATACATGTTTTCTCTGATTAAAATAAATACTATGATAATCCTGGTAATTAATCAGGGTAATCGCCAATGCCGTGGAGATTGCCGTGGTATTTTCATTTCCTGTGGCATTTACATGTATTTTGCCGTGGAAGTTTCAAAATTGTAATGTCACCGTATAAATTAATTTTAAAAAATGTGTAATACTGATAAATTATACTCCTCTCTTATAAATTATCCGCAAAACGTCCATGGAAAATGCCGCGGAGCCTATTTTTCTACGGTATTTGTTTGCCGTGGCCATTCTGTTGTGATACTATTAAAATTGTATAATTTAATAAGTTGTGTTCTGTTGGTCTGTGCATAAGCATAAAAATTATAACAGCAAAAATGTAAACAGATGATATAAATACAATTATTAATCATAAATAATGTTTATTAAATATTATGATATTCTACCAACAGCCTGGATAGTTTATGGCATTTAATAGTTTAGTAGTGATCCTGAATTGGAATTTGTACCTCCAACGTGGAGTTTATTGATAACTCTTTTTTTTATTAAAATAGAATCTAAAGCAACAGTCAAAGCATTTGAAGCGATATTCCTCAAACTACCTACTGAGCCCGAGGTTATGAAAACACCACTGGGTTACTATTTGAGATATCAAATAAAGTTGAGCAAGACAAAGTTGTTATGACTTGTGACTACGTCCTTTATGAAATAGCATTAGCAGTTGGGAATAAGTGTTCTGAACCGTTATATGGTATTTATTTTGCCTCCAAATTTCAATGTGCAATAGGATTCTTCATGCGAATAAGCGACATAGACTATATTCTTGCTCATTCAGAGGTTTGCTTTCCAGGAACTGCCAAAAATAATATTTTTGTGAGAACTGTTATTTAATACTGAAGGCACAGAGTGTTGTGTGCACTGCAATATTTGAGATATTCTGACTTTCAACATATGGTTATTGCCAGAAACTTCAGATGTGGATTTTTTTAAAATATTGATGAGACTGTTAGTGATATTATTAATATTTTGGTGAGGAAGAGAAAAGTAAAATTCACAGATATGTTCCAAGGAGATGATGTTTCTCAATTTATTCCAACTGTATGATCACTATTCCTTACATAGTTCAAATACCGTACATATGTTGCAACAACCCTATGGCAGATTTCCCGTGTTTGAATATGTTTGTAATGTGCTACAGAAGGAAAGGAGTGGTTGAATATGCTTTCATTGTGCTACAACAAGAAACAGGAGTGGTTGAATATGTTTGTATTGTGCAATAGCAGGACACAAGAGTGGTTGAATATGTTTGTATTGTGCAATAGCAGGACACAAGAGTGGTTGAATATGTTTGTATTGTGCAATAGCAGGACACAGGAGTGGTTGAATATGCTTGTATTGTGCTATAGCAGGACACAAGAATGAATGAATATGCTTGTATTGAGTTACAGCAGGCAATGAGGATGTCTAAATATACTTGCATCGTGCTACATCATGAAAGGAAAATGGTTGAATCAGCTCGCAGTGTGTTGCGCCGTGAAACCCAAAGCGTGTGAATGTGCCCGTGTATGTTTTGATGGGTGGGTTTTCTATGTCGGCGGGGGGTGGGTGGGGGAGGTCGAGTTAGTAATACAAATGTTAGCCTGTTCATTCCAGCATTCGAACAAGGACAGTACAATGGAATGATGGATGCTGGCACGACGTCGTCTGACAGTTATGTTGTCATGGAAACACAATAGTGCCTCTTGTCATACAGAAACAATGACGACGCTTGTCATACAGTAACAATGGCGACGACGTCAGACATTTTTTTTATCATCAATGTTGAAATCCAGATGCCAATTACAACCACGTAATCACTTAAGTGATTATTTCAGTAAACACGTCAATAATATTGCAGCTTTGTAGCCTATACTAAGACGTTGTACAATAACAAACGTTGTTTTCTCAATAAATAGAACTGCCTATAAGACTGTCTTATACATTACCTGAATAGCCCTGAACTTAAACTGTTTATACAAAAAAACTTTTTTTACGCAATAACCTGTCATAATTATCTTTTTAACATACAAAGTAAACCTTTATTCTAACATCTCTGAGACAAAAACTTAGTTTTACTAGATAACTGTAAAAATAACACTTTCTTTGAAATACGGTGTATACGAACACCGGCGTATGGATGCACTACTTTACTGTTAAAATGAAACAAGGGATGGCAGAAAAACTGACAACAGAGAGTGACAGCAACCAATATTCTCATCGTCGGTGTGAGGAAGTTAACTGTATTGTTCATACTCAGTTGCACATCACATCTTTGTATTATAGACACATACTAGTAGATTAATACGCTAGTACTAAATTAAATGTGGTCTACAATATCAAATGTTCGCTTATTTGTTTCTCTGGGTATATTTTTATTTTTAATATTTAGAACCACTGTTTGTAACTTCTATCTAACAAAATAATTCTGTATCGTTCAATATCTTGAACTTTTCTAAATGTTTCGAAATAACTGATAACAGACTGATATTCACAGTACATGTAGTAGAAAATGCTTACTGTTTATATTAAAACTTTACACCAATTTGTGAAATTAATAAGCTTACACACATTTGAGATTTTTAACTTTTAGAAGTTTATTAAACAAGAATCCAGTTTTTAAATGGTTATTATGAAAAAAGTGCTGGAAAAAACATCATTTGGTGTTTCATGTTGCCAAAACTCCGTTACAAGCAGTTTCATTGGTTGATGGTAATATACGTGAGGATCACGCTGTCAAAATGGAAAGAAAGAAAGTTTGTTTTGTTTAACGATACCACTAGAGCACATTGATTTATTAATCATCGGCTATTAGATGTCAAACATATGGTCATTTTGACACAATTATAGAGATTAAACCTGCTACATGTTTCCATTAGTAGCAATGGATCTTTTATACGCACCATCCCACAGACAGAATAACACATACCACGGCCTTTGATATACCAGTCGTGGTGCACTGGCTAGAGCGAAAAATAGCCCAATAGGCCTACCGACGGGGATCGAGCCTAGACCGATCGCGCATCAAGCGAGCGTTTCCCCATTGGGCTACGTCTCGCCCTCCGCTGACAAAGTGGTGTTTATTGTTTTGATGAGGAAGTTTGCCATATTAGGAAGTAAGGAAGGCACATTTTATTTAACGACGAACATATTTTAATAACGCTTATATAGCGTCGGACAACCTGCCAATTGTCGCTTGGTGTTTTTAAACATAGTATTAAGGACCACACAGATAATGAGAGAAGAAACCCGCTGCCGTCACACAATAGGCTAGTCTTTCCGATTAGTAGCAATGTATCTTTTACATACACCATCCCACATGCAGGATAGCACATACCATGGCATTTGTTATACCTGTTGCGGAATACTGGTTGAAATTTAAAAAATTGTTCAATGGGCCCACTCATGTGTTATATTAGGAGTCTATTTGAGCAGGTATAAGTTACATTATGCATGTATTTCGTCATCTTCATCTTGCGCAGATGGTATTTCGTTTCCTAACTTCCCGGGCACGTACATGTATGTAGGCCTATTATAAAAGAGTCTTTCCAAACCGGAATCTGTTTTCCAGGTTACTGAGTAAAATGGAAATGTTATCTTTGAGTCATGTGCCACTTTAGGTAGCACTATACCAATTAATTTCCGGCTGGGTCGAAGTTCGAGGTGCACCGAACTTTAGATAGAGAAGTTAAAACCACAAGTCCTGTGAATGGTTATAAATGTGAGTGTGTTGGTTGTAAAAAAAATTAGTTTCATCTGGGCTAAAAATGTATACAATTTTAATTCATCTAGTACCACTGTGTCAAGTAGCCTTGTGCTTGGAACATGTATGGGGTACATGTAAAAAAAAGTACAAAAATTTTGTGCGAAACTAGGGGTGTTGTAAAAACATCTGGTTATACCGAAAATGAGCCATGAAAGGTACCATTTTCTGCAGTTAATACTTTGAGGTTGGGGTTGTAGTACTGATATTTGTGGGTCATAGTTTGGTTGATATATTGCATATAGTGTTTTTAAACACAAACGTTAACATGGTCGCCTATGGGATTTGAATTGGTATAGTCCAACCTTTACGCTTCTGCGGTGCTTATACCGATACAGTAGGTGGCCGCTCGAGTTATTTGGCGCAGTGGCGTAGAGAATTGAGGGGGGGGGGGGGGACACGGGGGGCAATCCCCCTCTTCCAATCAAATCTTTTTTCTTTCTTTTTAAACGTATTAAATTTATAAAATCATACATACATACATACATACATATACACACATACATAGTGTGGGTCGTACCCCCCCCCACCCTCTAACCCACCCCCCCCCCCACCCCCCAATATAAAATCCTGGCCACACCAGTAATTTGGCGTCAGTTCAATCTCATCAAGACGAGTAGACCGCTATGTGTCTATATTTGGGGCCATTATAATATGCTCCGGGTGTCAGTCTATGATCGGCCGTGTTTTTATTTTATCTCGAACATCATTGGTTATTAACAGTTTTGCGAGCACTCGGTTTTCATCGCAATATGTCTGAAGCGTGTTCAGGAGGGCGAAAGATCGCGCTCGCTCGCTAGACTGGGGTTCTTTTTGTGTGTCTAACGTTATATGAATGGGATGTGATAGATGACGGTGGTTTCAGTCAAATAGTCCACTGCTTGTACTATCAAGGACATAGGGTATGGGGAGACGCTTTGTTTTTCAAAGCAGAACTTGTCTCTCCTATGATATTTCATATTTAATAGGCCTATTTCGTAGACTTGGTGAATCTATAGAGATATTTTATCACCATTATTCCAAACACAAGAAGTCTGCGAAACCTGTCTAAACCCAGGACTTTTACTGCATATGAATTTACATTTTTATAAACTGTAATGACCGCTGGCATAGATACAGAGAAGAAATGATAAACGATGTATTTATTACTTTTACATCTGTTACAATAAAACGGATAATTTCATTAATCATAATTAGTATTAGGAACACGCTAATATAAACATATTAGTATTGGTATTTCTCATATATAAATAGAGACCTAAAAGTCTATTATCTGATGCCATTCTGTGTAGTTACTGATCTATAAAAAAGGAGTGTTTATTCAGTCTAACAACCGGAACTGAAAAGCGCATGGCCCAGTAAACACTGGCACCAAAATCAATTCCAAAATAAACGACCAATAATAAATTATTAGCCTTTTCCCCCCGTATACACGCGTCGCTAACGAAAGCAAGAGGTTTGGCGCGTGACGTTTCCCCGTTCAGCGTAAACCCAACAACGGACGTTAGATTGACAGAGTAAACTGAAGGTACTCACACAGAAACGCGTTGTCAGAGTGCTCGCTTTCGTCGATAGCCATAGCCACGATTCGCTGTCCAGGCTTCGCCATCCTGTTGCCGTGTCGACGCTCTGAGTCCTTCTGCCTTTCCCTTGCTCTGTCTGCTGGCCGAATCACCGCTGCCACCACCACTACCGCTACTGCTTCTCGGCGCAAGCTTTATGGATTTTTCTCCTCCTCGATATATAAGCAACTCGAGTGTTTACATCACATGTTCTGGTGCCGACGGGAAAAGCGCCGGGTGATCGCGCCGGCCAGTGATTATTTTGAAACACGTATTCTTCAATGGAAGAATGTTTCCTTCCAATGTCTATCCTAGAGATTTCCCCCCAGATTTAAAGAACTCTCGAGCGCGCACCTGCCTCGTTTCGGTGTGTGCTGTAAAATAAAACCAGCGCGTGTGAGTGGCAAACGATCGTTGAAATTCTGCCTGCCGATTCTGCCAGCTCTTCGCGTAAAAATCTGAATCCATAAAGAAATACCAAAGAGCAGTGTTTAGAATGTTCTGCGTCCGTTCGTAACGGTATTGTTCGCGTTCTCAACCCATTTACTAGCTGGTCACATATCACCAATGGGCCCAGAGAAATAAATCATTTAGATCCCCGTCAACACAACCTAAACAGGGGTGTGCAATAGGCACTGGCCCTTCCAGCTTTGAAAATGATGCTCCACACACACACACATACACACATACATACATACATATACACACACATACATACATATACACACACACGCACACGCACACACACAGAGAGAGAGAGAGAGAGAGAGAGAGAGAGACATATACACACGCGCGCACGCACACACACACACATACATGCCTACACTTACATAATAGTTGTAGTTATTTAACAAAACACTGGTGTCAAGAGGAACAATTATTTACAAATGGTGTTTTATTAAAAAATAACTAATTGAAACGTGATTCTAATAAATGTCGTGGTTTATATATAATCATTTACATCTGTGGTGGTGGAATCCGGTTTACAAGTATTTCAATGTAGATATATATTTTACTCAAATTATTGTGCGGGTATAAATGCAAAATGTTTGCCAGACTGGCGGGACAGCATGCAAAACACTCGCCGGTCGGGGCGGCAGAATTTCGATCCTTGCTCATACACATATATACTCTTCAAAAGAAGAAACGCAAAACCACATTGTCGTAACATTTGGAGAATTGATTTAATTATTGAATGGTGAGTCCGATAATTACCAAATGTTGCAGGATTGTTCACAATTCACTCTAGTCCATTGTGAGTAAGTGATAGGACACACCACCAAGGTCAAGGTCATCTGGAGTCAATACCGGGTGTGGCCTCCGCGTGTGTTGACAACTGCCTGGCACCGCCTGCCCATTGAAGCAACCAGAGTACGGATGACGTCCCGGGGGATGGTGGCCCACTCATCCTGAAAGGCTGCTGCCAGCTCGGGCAGGGTCTGGGGCTGTGGTTGTCGCTGTCGGAGGCGTCGGTCCAACTCGTCCCATAGATTCTCAATTGGGTTCAAATCCGGTGATATCGATGGCCAAGGAAGGACATTAATGTTGTTGTTCTGTAGGAAAGCCGTTGTGAGACGTGCTGTGTGAGGCCTGGCGTTGTCATGTTGGAACACTGCGTTGGCGTTGGCCATAACTGGAACGATGTGTGGCCGGAGGATCTGGTCAATGTAGCCCTGTGCATTCAGGTTGCCCTGCACGTGGACCAGGTCAGTTCTGCCAGTGTGTGAAATGGCTGCCCACACCATGACACTACCCCCGCCGAATCTGTCCACTTCCTGCACGCAGTTTGCCGCATAACGTTCACCACGACGACGCCTATACACGCGACATCTTCCATCATGACGTCGGAGCAGAAATCGGGACTCGTCACTGAACCACACCCGTCTCCATCGCAGTTGAGGCCATTGTCGATGAATCTGGCACCACTGCAGTCGGAGTCGACGGTGTTGTGGTGTTAAGATGACACCTCGAACTGGACGTCTGGCACGAATTCCTACCTCACGTAGGCGGTTCCGTACGGTCTGGTCGGATATCCTGCGCAAACCTGGTATTGCTGCGGCTGTGGAGGTGGCAGTAGTCAATCGTTCCCGAAGGTGGCGTACCCGGATGTAGCGGTCCTGCCCGGGGGTAGTGACCCGTGGTCGACCGGATCTAGGGAGGTCACGTGTTGATCCATGTTGCTGGTGACGGTCCCACAGTCTGGAGATGGTGCTTGGGGACACATGGAATGCCCTGGCAACGGCCGTTCTGGATTCGCCTGCGTCTAGTCGGCCGATGGCATTGTTTCTCTGCGGTTCACTGAGACGTGGCATGTCCTGGATTGTCAACTGTCGGCCAGATACAGAGGCCAGGCAAGCGAACACCCTGCACTTTTATACTGTCGGTGTCCATGTTGCACGTGGCTGCGTTTTTGCGAATATTCACATTTTGGAACTTTATTGTACAGTAGCTGCGTTTTATCGAATGTAACCGTGGGAATGTGTTTGGGACATGCAATGACCTTATATTCACAAAGCATGAACCGGTAGGAAACATAAAATCGGAGTTATAACCCATTTGTACCCTTTTGCGTTTCTTTTTTTGAAGAGTATATATACAACACATATTTAGCCTATATATAATTATAACTGCCCCAACCCGTCAAACGTTGGTGTCATCTTCTGATGCCTATGCCACTCACACCTCGCGCTACCAATTCGGTTTCAGTTTATGAAAAAAGGTTCAGTACATAAATCAATTTCATTTATTATTCGAATTTCTGGTCCGTTCATATCTGTACATGAAGTTGGACTCATTCACAACTGGCATTGCAATTAAATATACAAAGACGCAAGGCAACTGTCTGTGAAATAGTAAACCAAAAATAGTAATACGAGTTAGTTTCACCATTATATCTTGTAGAATTCTTATATGTTGAGAATCCAATCTGTTTTTTAACTAAAATCTAGGTTATATAAAGGTGAAATTAATTTGTTTTATTTGTTCCCTATTTCACAGAAATTTCCGTTTTTGTATAATTAATGGAAGACAATTGTCTGTGAAGTAGTACAAAAAAAAGAAAAAATCTAATAAAAAGCGACACTATCAGTTGACCAATCAAAACAGTCAGAAACGTAGACTGGTTGTTGCTATGTAGGTTAGCTATGCCATTATCGATATTGAGCAACGCTAATTTTACTGAACTACTAAGTATTTGGATTGCAGTGTGGTCTATCGGATTATCGTGTAGCTCATAAAAACTGTTTTTGGACGTTTTCCTGTTCAGTTTGGTTGAAAAATTAAGCACCACAAAAAAAAAACACACACACCAAACACAACCCGCAGTGTTTTCGATTTACCATCAGGGCCCGTACTTACAAAACTTTTAGAGTCCAGACTCAGTCTCTAATGACGTCACACGCATACAGTTTGTATGGCGTTGTCATGACATTAGTGTCGCAGACTCAATCAGAGTCTTGAGTCTCGACTCTAAACGTTTTATGAGCATCAGACCTGAGTCACCTCACTATTTCTTTATGTTTCAACCAATCAAAATCCAAAACAATCCACGAATACGGAATACTGTTACGAAGTGATATTGATGCAGTCACCAATTTCCGAAAACTTGCGTCCGTTTTTAGCTTATAGTGTTGACTCTCCAAACAGGTTCTGTCTAATGCGCGTCAATGTGGAACCATGTGGAATCATCCGCATTATGTGAGAGGCTGTTGAAACACAGCCTCTCAATGCGGATCAGTGTGGATCAACCTGTTTTCGGTTGAGACACACCAAATACAATTGTGAGAGGTCGCGTTGAGGGGAGTTCTAACAAATGACATCTAAACCGACCCGAATTGTAATGCGGATTTATTCGATTTCGTATCCGAATTTGGTGTGTCACAATCCGTATTTCATTTCGCTCTAAGATTAAATATTGAACAAAACTTATTATAATTAGTTTGCGCTTTAAACCATCTCTGAATAGTTAGATTAACATTGCGAGATTATCATAGAGACCAAAAGTGCACCATAAAATGCAAATGGTGCGATTTACCCCTGGTATCGGTCATAACAGCCATAACCGTACAATTTCCCAGAAAACCGTAGTTGTTTACACACTGTCAATTAATTGAGCGACCCTTGCTCTCGCGAACAGTTTGACTGGTACCATCGAAATAAATGTTTTATTTAACGATGCACTCAACACTTTTTATTTACGGTTATATGACGTCAGACATATGGTTAAGGACCACACAGATTTTGAGAGGAAACACGCTGTTGTCACTACATGGGCTACTCTTTCCGATTAGCAGCAAGGGATCTTTTATTTGCGCTTCCCACAGGCAGGATAGCACAAACCATGGCCTTTGTTGAACCAGTTATGGATCACTGGTCGGTGCAAGTGGTTTACATCTACCCATTGAGCCTTGCGGAGCACTCACTCGGGGTTTGGAGTCGGTATCTGGATTAAAAATCCCATGCCTCGACTGGGATCCGAACCCAGTACCTACCAGCCTGTAGACCGATGGCCTAACCACTACGCCACCGAGGCCGGTGGTACCATCGTGTTCTATCATATCACATTCATCTAACGCTAGGCACAGCAACAAGTTTAAGAGAACGAGAGCGATTTCTCGCTCTCCTGACCATCCATCTAATTGTATTTGCAGGTAATTGTGCGGGGGGGGGGGGGGGGGGGGGGGGGGGGGGGGCGTCTAGACTTCGGCTAGCGAAGCTTTCAGGGATATCGGTCGGGCCATGCCCCCTCCCTCCCAAAAAAACAAAAAAACAAACAACAAAAAACCCCAAAAAACATACATTAAATAAAAGAAATTTCTAATCAACATACCCCCACAACCCGTGATATGTGTTTTTTCCGCCTATGGGAATGTGCATATAAAAGATTCCTTTCTGCATTAGGAACAAGAGTACCGGCGAAGTACATGATACGCCCGTCAGGAGTTTGATGAAAAACTATAGATATTAATGAATATGTTACAGGTATGATTCAATTCTGATTTATGTGATTTTTTTTGCAATGGGATGGATGAACAGTTTGTTTTGGATCAACTACTGATGATACTGTATCCACTGGAGAAGGTACTGTCTGTTTAATGAAGTCCTGACTTCTTCAAAGGCGAAACAAGATTTTCCTATGATGTTCAGAATATAGACGAATTATTTTATTTATTTGTATCACAGTGACAAGTAATTGAATATGACACACCACCATCCCAAGTTGTTCCTACATGTAAGGTCTGAGGGTCCTGTGTGCATCTGTGTGCATGTATGGTCCGGACAAGGATTTACTGTTATGTACAGTAGACCGCAATCTAATTAAAATTAGCTCCACTATTACATGTGGATCTAACACCAGAAAGTTGGAGGTCATGTCCACCAATCAAAACCTTACTTGCAGAATCCTGCCAGTGATTTAAAAATAATTTGAAAACATTCCGAATTATCCTTAGATCCACATGTAATAGTTGAGCTAATTTTAATTAGATTGAGTAGACCGTGAAAAGTAGGTCACAGTGACCTAGTAATAGTATGCGACACACCGTCAACCCAAGTTCTTCCTACATGTGAGGTTTGATGGTCCTATATGCATATGTATGCAAGATATGGTACGGACAAGAAAAAGTTAACAGACGGACGTACGTACGGACAAACACAATAGCATAATACGACTTATCATAGACGGGGCGTTATACAAATGTAGCAGGGTTTTCTT